>NW_026462035.1:0-74728 GCF_021730395.1 Mercenaria mercenaria | reverse complement strand
ATTCATTTCCTCTTATAAAATATTTATTGTTGCTTGGCAGCCTATTCAGTTAGGTCAATATCAATTTTAACGTTTCTTATACTATCAGCTATCAAGTGCTCGTAAATTCTGCCTGCAGAGTTTTGTCTTAGAATTCTTCTTTTCAATATATAAAAAGCTGTACTTCTGTTTCGTGTTATTATTTTAAATATCACGATCTATATTCTGTTTCCTACAAATCATACCGCTTTCATTTTTACTTGGAATTTCAAATAGAATAAAATGAGAACAGTTGATGCGAATGTCTTTAGGTGTTTTGTAGTATCACTAATTTAAATACAGAACAGAACAGTTTTTGTTACGTCCTTGGATGAAATACTTTGTAATACTATTTTGGAACGTTTTTTCCTCACATACAAAATCTACAAATATATCCACATTTTGCTCCCGAGTTTCATAATTATTAACACCAGTTTCATCATTCGAATACTCAAGAATGTCAGCAACTTCCATTTTTATAGAATTTGCAATCTCATTTAAAGATCCATTCAGCCCTGATATCTAGACATTTTAAGTTTTTAGCATAAACACATGATTTATTGTAATATATTAAAGGTTTATGTCGCATATACATTTGCTTTGTCTGATAATAAGCATTCTTACATTAACATTCATTCTAAAGCACGATACCGTCAAAAATCTTATATTTGCTTAAAATGATATTTGCTGATTTTTGTTTTAGCATAATTAGTTTAAAAAGCTTCCTTACTAACATTAACTTATCTTAACTTATTTAATAAATGTCATAAGTTTGGTGGAGTAAATTAGCTCATAAAACAAAAAATCAGGACAAAGCTGCTGAAAATAAATTTACAAGGGTTTGAAGCAAACAAGAGTGTATAACGAAATATAAAAAAAAATATATCACTAAAATACTGGAAGTACAATCAGAACAATTATAAGCAATATCTGATTAAAAGAACAACTAACATGACTTTCAAATGGTTGAAGCAGGGTATATCTGAATTTAATTTAGCAAAATAACTGAAATACACGGAGCCACAGGCAATTGCAAAACTAATAACTCCATATACGCCAATACATTTGATAGACTCACCGCTACTATTATATAAAGACAAATATATATTTAAGAAATCATAACACTATATGATTGTATTGTAAAATATGAACTGCCTAATGACATATCTGAAGTTTTGAAAGATAATGAGGAACTGTTAGGAAAAAGAATGTCTGTGGATAAAAAATTAAATGCTCATAGATAAACTTAAATGTCCATATTGAGAACAATGTCCTTAAATATATAAATAGCATCAATCATTTGAAACGTTTGATTTGTTTTGAGACATACCGTATGTTTAGTGTTCAACCCGTTTACAGTTGGACACTACGCTTCCCTCTTTGATTGCGTCTGACGGAAGAGGGGGAGGACTCTATGATAAGCAGTTTTTAAATCCTACCAGGACTGAACTGTTTTGATATTTGTCTTCTGGCCTGTTTCGTCGGGCCCTTAAGGGTGTTTCTCTTGTTGCTCTGTCTTCTGAAAAGGCATTTAGTACATACGTTTTTGGTTCTTAAGGTTTGTTTTTTATATATTTATACACGAGCATTTTTGTGTTTTACATGCCATGCCTTTTTGTTTCCATTACGTGTGTAAGAGATTCACCTGGAGGGGATTACTTTTATTTACACTGTCCCATGTCTTTGGAACATGGTGGGGGTAAGAGTGAGGTAAGGTGCACCATAAACCGGTTTAAGCTCTCCAGTGGTGTTTTTGCCACTGACCGTTCCAAGGCGGTGCCCCACTGTGTTCCTTTGTTTGTTCGTTTCGTCTTGTGTGTTGGCTTTGTGTGCGAGTGTGTTGTTCGTTTTGTCCTTATGTGTTGGCTTTGGGTGTGTGTGTGTGTGTGTGTGTGTGTGTGGTGCACGCGTCTGTGTGCTGGGGGTTTCGTTTTGAGGAGGCTACGTTTTTGGTGCGTGGCATTCCCTGTTTGATATTTTTCTTTGTTTTCTTTATTGCAGAAAAAAATCATACAGATAATATTGAAAGGGAAATATTAAAGAGGCACTACAGATGATGTATCTGATGATATCAAATGTTTGGTTCTCTAATAGCTGGAATAAATAGCTCTAATAGCTTCAATAAATGAGAAAAAAAGGATTGTACTGAAGGCCAAAACAACTAAGGAGAGAAGTAAAAAGAAACGAAACATTAAAAAACAGAATAAAGATAGGTATAAGGAGTAAAGATGTAGGTTTAAAAAAATCATATTCTTATAGTGGCTACTTCTTTAGATAAAGGTCTCAAAGGAATTAGACTTCAACTAAACAAACATGAATAATAATACATATGGTAACATATGAATTGATGTAACAAATTTCTAGGGCACTTAAATCTTATTTCCAGATTTGCAGGGCCATTTGTGGTTTTCGTTTATAACAAAAAATGATAATGCGTTTGTTAATTTGATAAATGAAGATGATAAAATAAAACATATTCAAAAAAATCTAAGCAAGTATTTAAATAATTAACTGAGTAATCCGGTTTGCCAATTATGGTGTATCTTCAACTCATCAACAAACAATAAAAACACTACTGTAACTGTGATGATGAATTGTAGACGGTATCTGAAATCGGCTGAGGTAATATGCGTACTAATCGAAGTTGGTAATAACAATGTAGATTTAAAAAGGTCATGATCATTTTTATAATCTGTAAAATAAAAATTTAATAACACCTGAAAAGCATGAACATATTTACAATAATAATTTAAGGTAAAATTATTAATGGAACAAATGTGTTTCTTTCATCTGATATAGCCAACATAACAGATAAATGAAAATTCACAAAAATGAATATCCTGCTGAATTTGCTTTTCAAAGAAAAACACTGAATAACAGCGTGTGGATCAAAAGTCCCAAATGAAACTAACAGCTTGTATTCAATATAGGTACACTGTGATCGTATTGATAACGATCAATAATTGTTTTTACTACAGCTGGATGGGGATATCCTTTTAATAGAGAGCCAAAAATAACTGGATTAAAGTAAATGGAAACATTAATACAATGTACTAAATTATATTAAATTCAACTTAACGAACAAATAATTAATCTCAATGACATATATACAAGTTTTATTATAATATCAAAGGAACAAAATTTATAATTACTTAGTATATTTAACAGAAGTATAAGAAAAGGTATATGAAAAAAGCAAAGGAATGCCAGTTTATGCTGAGAGTTTAATGGAAAAAGAAATTAACACTGTCGAATGTTATACCTCTGGTTTATTTGATACACTTGCTGCAATAGGGCAAACAACTTTTCCATCTACTATTGGAAATGCTTAGAGATATTTTTTGGAAACATTTGGAAAACAGGCCATTGACAGTTGAACAAAAATAAAAGGAACTGAAAGTGGTAATATACTGCTGATAAAGAAATAGATATATTATAAAAAAGAGTAATCCACACAAAAAAAACGAAATGAAGGCTTAATTGTGAAAACATTACTTAAAGAAAACAATGCAAAATGTATAAATCTGGATCATGAAATCCGAAAAGTATCAATACAAGAATAAACATTATTTTAAGATAGAAACCACCTTTTTTTTTTAAAAAAAAAATAATAATATTATATAAATATATTTAGAACGGAAAGACTATTTGAACATTGTGAAGATACAGCTTTTCAATTTGCAATTCTTTGACACTTCAAGAGACTGGAGCAAGGCGAGCATGTTACAATAAACAACAGAAATATTCATTGTTATTGGTTGAATGCATATAATGAAGTTGATTTTAAAGTAAATAAATTGGTAGATGGTGCAAATTTCAGTGCCTGTGTTAGAATTGCTATGATAAATCATTCAAGTATTTTTGGTGATAATCCACCTTTTAAGCAAATTGGAAAGAATCGTAAATAAATATACCGGTTGATACAAAGACGTACAGAGTTGTTAATATTATTTTTTATGCTGGCACATTTGAAACAAACGATTTTTTTTTCAGATAAAACTTACCAGACAACAGATACTATTAAGCTGCAATTAATGAATGATATGCGAAGCGTAAATGTATAATTCAAGACAATAACAAGTTAATACAAGAGCATTATTCGATAATTAATCAAATTTTGAGAACTTAAAACGAATACAAATTTACTCTCAGTCAAACACAGATTGCATTAAATTTAACTGATGATAACAGTATTCTCTTTAGAGCTGGAGGAGCTGACAATGGCCGTGTAGTTGAAAGTAAAATATTTTTGTTGTTTCCGTGGTAGTTATTTAATTCAGAAGGCTTGGACTTTGTAACAAGACCTTATATGAAACCACCAAAATTGAGCTACGTCTAAAAATATTTCAACAATATTCTTACGCAAGACAAACTAATTACAAGTTACAAGAATAACAAAAGCAATAAAATTAGGCTGGACCTTGTATCTAGCTAAAACTGACACTATTGTATTTCTATACATATGGTCTCACCCAAATATATTTTCATAAGCAGCTAGACTTAATCTAATATTTCGTCTATGACTGACCATAATAAGAAAGGAACCACGCTACTGTAACAACAAAACAAATGATATATATGCAAAACTTACATGTTTTACTTTAGTTTGTTTGTAATTTCCTCCGCCGTAAAAGGTGTCTTAAAAATGAAAAATATTTGGCTTGTTTGTTTACTTGTATCGATTTACGTTATTCTTGAATGTTGTAGAACACGCCCTGCTACATCACTTCCGGTTTCTATGATATTGTTTAGTAATGCACTGGCTTTGCCATTAATTTTGAGGAATTTCAAATATTTTTATAGTTTTATTAAGGATATAAAGTGAGTATTGTTTTTATCATTACAACATATTCAGACAGCCAAAGTAGAGGGTCAGAATCATATTTAGAAGGAGCACTAGTTTCAACGGTATTTGCAAATTAGTTGTATGATGGTAAAGTGTTATACAAAAGGCTCAAAATATATATCGAATAATTTTAATAATTTCAACAGGTGTAGAATCATATAGTGAAGGAATAACTTGGTTAATCTAATTCTTAATCATCAAAATTATATTATATGAATAACAATACCTTTCTTGAAACAGGAAAACAAAACAAATCTTTTTCTTATGATCCGTTTTAAGACTCTTGATGTTTGCAGCATCTTGTTTCCATTAACAAAAATCTACGAGTGTGTTGTCACGAAATAACTGTATTCCCATTTCTCAACAGTACATACTGAAAACATAAAAAGATTATTTTATCTACAGATCAATATCGTCTGACATTTTTAGAGCAACCCTCAGCACCAAACACACACACTAAAAGAGACTGAGAGCTCAAAAATCATTATTTATCATTTTGAATATACAATAAAGACAGAGATATTTTTTTAATCTGTCTAGCCTCATTTTTGACCTAAACTTTGGTCTGATAAGAAGTAAGGAAATTAGATCAAAGGAAATAAAGCATGTTTTGTTACTTTGAAAAGTATTCCTCGGGAATTTCAAGGATATTTGTGCCAATCATCTTGTTTTCCCTCTGCCCAAAGTGTTTTATCTACAACAATTCAGTGCTGTTTAGTTTTGGTCGCCATTTCTAAAGGTTTGGAGATATACGGAAAATTTCACGTGTTATAATTAAAAAAAATAACACAAGCCCGTTAAGATGTTTCACGCTTGCTGTTGAAGCTTGGAGTTAATTGAAATTTCATCAGATATTGTAACGACGCACGAAGTCACATTAGCTTGTAATATAAAAAATGTCTTACAATGATCAAAAATGTTAAAAGAAGAGTATCATCTATTCCTAAATATGTGTGTTAGAACATCAATATATAATTATTATTTATTTATTTATTTTGCGAAATGGTTAATTCAAATGCTTTTGCCAAAACAACAACAGTGTCAAATGAAAGTAGAAGTTTCTGTTTTAATTCATTTTTTGGTTGCTTTACTTGTATTTAGCATATTTATATGTGTGATTTATTTATTGGTCTATTAATTAGGATTTTAATAATTTTCTTGATTTTTGTTTTGCGTTCGTGCATTTAAATGGGCCGCCGTTAAGGTGGCCTCCGTGACCATGTTGTTGAGGTCGCTAACTTCGAATTACTTTCCCCTCCTCGCTGTAAGTTCAAAATCTCCTTTAGGGTGTAGAATTTTTTCATGTTTGGAAGCAATAAAGCTGAATTATGGAGGGTCTGTGGTTCTACCAATGTTCCCGCCTGGGGTGATTATTACCCGGCGGGGCATTTGGGGTCTTTTTCTGCCTTCAAAAGCTGGAAAGTCGTCACATGACCTGAACTATGTCGATATGACGTCTAACCCAGTGAAAAAGAAACAAGAATAAACAACAAATGTCTCGCTATTTAAAGCTATGGTCAACATAATTTTTTGAAGCTTCTTGTGCTTCCGCATGTTATGCAGAACAAAAATCCATGTAACATATTACTATATATCGGCGTATACATAACCGAACTGAAATGATGTGTACATTAGGCATTATTTACGAGTTCTCGCAAGTGATATATCCGCCATTTTCGCCAGAGTAATTTTTTATGAAATAGGTAGATGTATTTAATAGGCAATTTATATACAGATTAATGTAAAGCTTGCTATAACAACGATTTTCTCGACTGTACCTGTTTATAGTCTGAACTCTCGCAAATCACTTTGAAAGGCAACACTTGTCGCTGTTATTGCGTTCTTGCGGAATGTTCAATGTACCTACTCCTGCCCCAATCGCATTCATTATGTACTGGAACCCGAAGTAAAAGATTCGTGCTGGATAACCGCACGTGTGTTTCATACCGCTCAATCAAAAATGAAAGTACTGATGCACTTGAGCATGCTACTTTAAAAGATAAGGGTGGTTTTCACGAAAGCACAGAACACCACAAACACAGCCATAGAGCCATGCACCGCAAAGTAGGGCCACAACAAAAAGATGCTGTAATGGAAAAATATTGTAGACGGGTTGCTTCAAAAATTCAATAAGTACATTTTAATTATATGCAAAATATAGAAAAAGGGAAGGGAAATGGTAAAGGGTAGATAAAAGGGACGGATGTTGGGGGAAAGTGGAGCAAGGATGAATATTCAAAAGGGAAAGCCACACTCCGAAAACGCAGTAACCATACAACGCAGCGCAGACATACACGTATAAAAGACAAACACACACACACACACACACCACTAATATACACACAAGTAACTGCCTCAAGTAGAGTCCAATAAATCATTGACCGAAAAACTTTTTCATGACATTCTCTCAAAAATACGTCAATCCCTTAGTGAACACCAAAATTTGAACCTCAAGTAAAGGATGTACAAACTTTAAACAAATTTACTGAACTGACTCAAGATGAAGTGAAAACACTCGTCAATTAATTGAATACTACGTCTTCAGAGCTAGATATTTTGCAAACACGTATTCTGAAATCGCATGTAGATAAACTTCTCCCTAGTATCACTAAATTTGTAAAGGTCACATTACAACAAGGTTGTTTTTCCTGTAAAATACAAACTAGCAGTTATTAGACCTTTACTAAAAAAGCAGGTCCTGGCTAGAACTTTTCAATTATCGTCTTGTGAGCAATTTATCATTTGTTTACAGATTAAACAAATATGTAAATCAAAACAGTCTTTTGCCTAAGAACCAGTCTGCATATAGGAAGTACCACTCCTGTGAATCAGCGCTGCTTCGGTTGGTTAATGATGTTCAAAGTGGTATGGAGAGAAAGGAATTCACGGCCCTTATTGCAATTGACTTAAGTGCGGCATTTGACACTGTCGACCACGACATTCTTATAGATGTCCTAAAAGCACAGTATGGTGTCTGTGAAACAGCTCTTCAATGGGTAGACTCCTACTTAAGGCCTCGTACTTGTAAGAATAATATCAACAAGGTATATTCATCAGACCGCCATCTTGAATGCAGTGTGCCCCAAGGCAGTTGCCTTGGTCCGTGGTTGTATCTCACCTATGCAGGAACTTTTTTGGATGTCATTCCTATTTCCATATCAGTCTACGGTTTTGCTGATGATCATACAGCAAATAAAAGCTTTCGTCCCACATGTATCTGTTTTCGTAGAATCACAAGCGTTCGGAGACCTTGAACAGTGCGCAGCTATAATCAATGACTGGATGAATAGAAACAAACTGAAAATGAACACTTCAAAAACTGAATTTATCATGTTTGGTAGCAGACCTGAATTGAACAAATGTTTTACAAATTCGATTAACATTGCGTGAGTGAGTAGTGAGTTGGGTTTTACGGCGAATCGACACAAAATGGTCATATATCGCCGAGAAGAAGTCATATTGCAAACGCCAACTGTAAAGCATAAACATTGATGTAAAAATGTAAAGCATACCCAAAAACATCCATGTAAAAATGTAAAGAACACTATGAGTAATGTAAAACATATCTAAAAACATCCATATAAAAATGTAAAGCATATCTAAAAACATCCATGTAAAAATGTATATACGCTTGTGTTAAAATATCAGCTGCAAACATAATAATATTGCAAGATGTAAACAAAAATATGAAATGTTAGATTTTTTTGATATATTCCTATCTGCTTTAAAACGATAAAATATTTCCGACTGAAACGATTTCAAATAACTCTTTCAAAGATTGAACGTCATAATATGTACCGCGCTGTGTACAAAGTCCACACAGTCGATTAGAATATGTTTAACAGTTAGCGGTGTGATTAACATTGCGGGTGATGATATCAAACGTGAAAGCACAGTAAGATATCTCGGTGCATTTCTTGACAAAACCTTTAGAGATCATGTAAATCGCAAATGTCGTATAGCCATGTTGAATTACCTACGAATTAAGAACATCCGTAAATATTAACAAAAGCAGTCACTGAAATTTTAGTTTTTTCTCTAGTTAGTTCACATCTGGATTACTGCAATGTCATACTGTATGGTGTAGCTAACGGTGAGGTGCGTAAGATTCAACGTATTCAAAACATGTGCGCAAAACTTGTCCTTAACAGAAGAAAACGTGACAGTTCTAAATAAGCACTGTATGACCTACATTGGTTGCCGGTGAAAGCAAGGACTGAGTTCAAGATTCTTTCTTTCATGTATAGCTGTCACACTGGCAGAGCACCAATGTATTTAACAGAAATGCTTACACAATATACTCCTAGTAGACAAGGGTTGAGCTCGTCAGAAAATTCTGAATGTCGTTATGTTGTTCCAAACAACAGGTGCAAAACATTCAATGATAGAAGTTGTCAGGATACGAGTTATATGACCCAGGGAAGTGCCTACGCCTTTAGTATCTTGAACAGTGGTTTGGGTCCAATCGCTAAGGTGACTATGTCTTAGACTAGCTGACAAACGATGTAGAATGTCCTTTGTTAAAACGTACAGGGCGGGTGATCACGCGACTTTTGTTTGTGATCACATTGTGTCCAACGTAATGGCTGCCCCCATGTACTTGGAGGTTTTTTGTATTTTTCTTCAATTTTACATTATATTTGAACATATTTTACCTATCATGTTCCAGTCAACAACTTTCCGGTTCCAACGATGTCTTATTTTGCTATGTGAGTGTTGCCGTTTTTCCATTTAACCTGCAGAGATTTTCGAAGCGGTGATTTTTCTCTTGAAATAGTGTGGTCACATTGAGTCCCAATTTCCATAAAACATATTTTATGCATCTTAACAGGTTCTTTATTGGTGAAATCGACTTAAAATGCACCTCAGTCATGTATTTTGCTTCGCATGCGACTTCTGAATGTTCTACAACGTTCCGGGGATTCATGTCTGAATGGTTACATTACGTAATGGTCACATTGTGTACAATAAATTTAGTAAATTGTGTATATAGCAATTAATTCCAATCTTCTATATGATAATGAGTATTTTAAGTGCTTTAGTGTTTCAATTCAATAAAGTTATTATAAAAGTACTAAAAAGGTAGTCCAGCAGGCAGTATATATACTTTAGGGCTTGTCACATGATGGCTAAAAGAAAATATAATCATTTTTTTCCGAGATAAAGTGTCATTTTCATTTTTTCTGTAAGCTAGTTCCTGTTTTTACATCATTTTTGACCTTTAACTCATTCTGCCCTAAAGCGTTATCTCCACTTCTACTCTGCTGATATTTATCTTTCAGCCACCTAGGAGGCCGATAAGCCAATCTAACCTGAATACCGAGAGATGTTTTGAGAGATAACATTGATTTTGTTTTTTGCTTGGGATAGTGTTGTTAATTAGTGACATATGACATCAAATATGTACTAATAGGTATGGAATTTGCACCCGTTGTAAGAAAATTGAAGTAGCTACGCAACAAAGTTAATTTCATGCAGCTTTGTAGTACAGTAATTTCAACAGACTTTTGAATTAAAGACACAAAACAAATGACCGTATTCTCCCATCATATTTTGTTTTGGCTAAACAACATTTATAAAATGCTAACTTTTATCATGCACATATTTAAACAACAAATATGAACAATTCTTAAAAAAAAAATAAATACATATTATTGTCATTTTCTAACACTGATTTTACTCATTTATACGCATCCAGGCTATCAAAACGCATCCAAATAAAGTTATTTCTCATTACAAAATAACGTATGTGTTTAGTATGAAGATGTAATAAAATGAATATTTTAGCTATTTTAGACGGAAATTATTGTGCTGAAAATGAGATTATTTTGAGCTAATTTTCAGAAAACATGTACATGTACTTTATGAAAATTTGAATTTTGAAACAATTTGTTGGAGTTTCTAAAGTATCACAAACAAGTATCGAAATAATTGAGTTATTATTAACACTTCATTCTATAGATCAAGAGGCAGTCTCGAAGTTGAACAAAAAAGTAAACAGATGAATAAATAATTAGATACAAACGAAGATGTTTTTTTTTCATACACACATGAGCATTGCTATATCGCATAGGTAAAAGTTAAAGATCTGGTGTGCGTGAGTTGAATATAGTTTAATCTTACATGTAAAAGAAATATTTTAGTTATTTTCTTTTCAATGATATAATCCACAATTCTACCAGTTTTGTTCAGGCAGTGTTGTGTGCGTTGTCACGACGTAAAGATGTGACAATGTTCACGCGGTATGAAAGTGTAAAATAATTCTATGCAATTTTTGTTTTGCATTTCGGTATGATACTTACACGTTATTTTTGTGCAGTAATTATGTACGTCTGTCTTTACTGACGTATATTTTTTATAACAATACCCGATCATTTATAATTAAAAAAATTTCCGCATTCAAATGTTTAGAACCGTACTTATAAAGAATATACTCAACACCTTTTCTAGCTCCATAGCTGGGTTTTTATACTTATCTCTGCTAGATTTTGACAGATTTAAATGAAATTCTGGCACAATGTTTAATGATAATTTTATTGTAATAAAACAAGAATGATAATAATGAGAATAAACTCATTTAGCCGTAAAATTGCTTGATCCCGCAGATGGCATTATTTGCCGCATAGCGACGAGCGAAAACGTATATACTTTTGGGTTGCATTATTTCAACTGTCATTTCTCAATGAATATTTGTTGGTATCTATTTATTTATTCATTCATTATTTTTATGTTTCGATCATATAAAGAATCATCCGTAATTTCCAGAAATCACAAATTTTAACTCGAACGACGCTCGCTTTTACAGCTTTCTTCAACGAAAGCATTTTTTTTTTCACAACATCCGATTTTATTTATGTTTTAAAAATGTAACGCAACAAAAAAATTAATTGGTCCACCTTGTTAGAAAGAACTAAAAGATTTTATTTAAGACCAATTGAAATGTGACGGCTGAATGCGTCATGCGGAATTCAGAGCTATTACTGTAAAGACGCATGTATGTGTCGTGCGGTTTCCAGATGTAGATAACAACACCGCCTAGAAGCGACACGCGGTATTCAGATAACAATTGGTCGACGCATTAATGCGTCGTGCGGGCAGAATGAGTTAATTGACATTTTGTACCATTTTCGAGAAGACTTTTTGTATTTATAGAAAAAAAAAGGACCTTTTTACACTTCTCGTAAGGGTTAAAATTGCCTAATTTTGTGTCGCTCAACAATCTTGACTAAACTTATTCTGCATTGTATTTAGAATCTTTTGGCATCATTTTCAAACTGTTTTCATGCAAATCTACCACAATTCATCATCACTGGTACACAATTTTCATTGTCTGTATAGTCAAATATACATTGTCGCCAAAGCATTAATCAGATACGTTACCTTCATCTGATCCATTACTATGAAGTGAAACAAATTTGAAAATCTTATCTTTATTAATAATGTGCGCCCATTACATACAACATTTATAATACTATTTTATATTTTGATAAACAGTATGTTACATAACAAAATCCACATACATTGTTGAATGATTTATGTATGATTTCACAATCAGCAATCGACTTTTTTATTTTCCCTTACAGAACAGAAGAATTGCTGATAAGCATTTCACTAACATGAAATGTTTTATCTTTCCTTATATGGAATTGAAAAGGAAGAACAATTTAGGTGGTGAAACGAGATACTAACTAGTACGTGATGAACAGATACGTTATTCAGAATGTCACAAAATTATGCGTTTTAGAAATACATAAGTGATGGAATTAAAATCATATAATCACTGAAGGGATGTATTGAATGTTTAAGAAACAACAGTACAACTCAAACAAATTGTCACTATCTGAGTCTGGCCTTTGTGAGACCTCTGTAAAACATAGTGTAATCATAGCTACCGATCGGCCTATACCAACTGAGAGATCTTAGACATCATGTATGGTTGTAGATACACAAATTGACACCATTTATAATGTTCTTTAAAAAATCAGATACGTTAACTTTGGATTTTATATCGGAATCTGTAACAAAAGGTTGTATAAAATCGTTGAGGCAATTAATTCTTATATCAAGCAGTCTGTCTATCTATCTATCTTCCGTAACCGTCGAACCCCTTGCGGGGACGTAGACGTTTTGCGCGTCAAAATCATAAGAGAAAGAATATAGTGATAAAAAATTTAGAGTGGAAGAAACTAAAAAATAACTTTGGTGAAATAAAAAGGTTAAAATTTGAGTTAGCAGGATAACTAGGGCGAGACATGTTCAAGGCTGCAAACTGCGGCACTGAACTGCTCTAGGGTAGGGAGGGGGGCGACACTGGGGGTAGTTGGTTCCAATGGTACACAGTTCTCGGAAAATAAGAAAACTTGTAATAGTCAGTGGTTGCAGTAATTAACCTATAACTTAGGGAATGGCCATAGCGGACACATCGGGTCATTGGGGTAAGATAATCTGCAATCGGGATAGCAACCAGATCATGATGAATCTTATAGAAGAGTGATAACCTAGAATCTATACGCCTTAAATCCAGTCGACGAAGGTTTAGGGAGTGTAGCATATCTGTTACACTGGAAGTACGGCCGTAGTAAGTCTTGATACAACGGGCGAATCTCCTTTGGACCCTTTCAATTTGGTCTATCTGGGCGACCATACCTCGGAGGCATATTCAAGCTGGGGTCGGACTAGAGTCTGGTAAGCAATGGTCTTAATGGGTTGGGATTTGACCTTATTGTTTCTTCTTTAGAACCCTAGGGTTTGGTTAGCTTTTTTGGTTGACCTATTTATGTTGATAGGTCATTTGAGATATCCACGTCTAGGTATTTAGCTGAGCTGACTTCATAGTAATTTAACAGATGAAGGTAACGTATCTGATCAATGCTTTGGCGACAATATATATTTGAATGCACAGACAATTAAAAATGTGTGCCAATGATGATGAATTTTGGTAGACTTGCATGTAAACAGTTTGAAAATGAAGCCAAAAGATTCTAAATACAATGCAGAATAAATTTTGTCAAGACTGTTGAGCGACACAAAATTAGGCAATGTTAACTCTTAGAGAAATATGTGTACAAAGGGTTCATTTACTTTTCCATAAATACAAAAAGTCTTCTCTGGAACAAAATGTTAATTAAAGGTCCAAAATGATGTAAAAAACAGGAACTAGCTTACAGAAAACAACAACATAAATTGACACTTTATCTAAACAATGATTATTTTTTCTTTTAGCCAATATGACGTGACACCTGTTTAGTACTTTTATGTATACCTTTATTGAATTGCAATACTAAAACACTTAAAAAGACTCATTATCATATAGAAGATTGGAATTAATTGCTATGTACACCATTTAATAAATTAATAGGACACAATGTGACCATGACGTAATGTAACCATTCAGACATGAATCCCTGGAACATTGTAGAAAACACGCATAAACATTAAAAAGTCGCATGTGAAGCGAAATACATGATTCAGGTGCATTTTCAGTCGATTTCTACCAACAACGAACCTGTAAAGATGCATAAAATGTGTTTTATGGAATTTGGGACTCAATGTGACCACACTTTTTCAAGAGAAAAATCACCGCTTCGAAAATCTCTGCAGGGTAGATGGAAAAACGGCAGCACTCACATACCAAAATAATACATCGTTGAAACCGAAAAGTTGTTGACTGGAACATGACCGGTAAAATATGTTCAGATGTGATGACAAATTGCAGAAAAATACAAAAAAAAAAACCTTCTCGTACATGGGGGCAGCCATTAAAGTGGACACAATGTGATCATAAACAAAAGTCACGTGATCACCCTCCCTGAACGTAGAGCTGGTGAGACCAAATATCTCATATATAGAATTTTCCTCTGGCTACCTTGCCTAAATGACTCGTGTACCAATGATTCGTAAATGAATTCTATTATGAGCTAGACAATTTCAGGGATCAGGCAAATCACTAAATATTTCAAACTAACAATCTTCAATTAAAAATGATTAACTCAAACTCCTATAGGCTGGAAACTCTATACTTGACTTGTATTTTTGTTGAAATTCCCGTCAGACAATGTCTTTAAATCAACAACGTACGAGTCCTATCGCATAGATGCTCGGCCTCTGTCCTCTCAAACTCTATATGATTGCCCTGACTCCTGGATGTTCAGCACCTATATGCCATCATATGTAGCATTCAACTACCATATAGGTATATCCCCGATGCCTTGACTGTACTTTGCCAAAAATGCTGAACCGTCTATAAGCTGGAACTCTCTTACTATATCAGTAGATTACCTAACACTGGGTCTCTGTCTCAGCTTCCCGATGCTCAGCCTATATCTGCTATCGTCTATAGCACTCAACTACCCTTAAGGTAAAACTCATATGCGTTGGCCCTTTAGCTCGAATCTTTGTTGAAATTCTGCAACTCTTTTTTAGTCTATGAACTTCAAACGTCTTCTTTTTAATAATTTATCTGCCCTGACAGGATAACTGCAATAGTTTCCTTATCAAGGTACTGGGACAAATTATTAGTTGAATCCTCGATGTGTCTTCTTCAACCGCTGGATACCGAATGCCCTCTCTGTCATTCATCTACCTATTTATACCTCAGCAGACGTGCTATTTTTAGAACTTGTTTCTGATAGGTCCAAATTTAAACTTAGCGTTTTACAACGAGTACTTGCTCTATCAAATACCTGGTTCCCTTTAACTTTTGTATATGACATAATGTGTGATGCTGAGATCCTCTACCAAGATTGTTCAAATTATCCCCCTAGGGTCAAATATGGCCCCGCCCCGGGGGTCCCAAATTTCACATAGACTTATATAGGAAAAAAAGTTTAAAAATCTTCTTGTCTGAAACCACAACACTTACACCTTTGATATTTGGTTTGTAGCATTGTCATTATGATCCTCAACCAAAATTGTTCAAATTGTTACCCTTGGGTGAAAAGAGGCCCTGCCCTGGAGGTCCCAAGTATTATATAGACTTATATAGGAAAAAGATTTAACAATCTTCTTGTCTGAAACCGTACGACCTAGGCTTTTGATATTTGGTATGAGGCATTGTCTACTCATCTTCTACCAAAGTTTTTCAAATTATGCCCCTGGGGTTAAAAGAGGCACCGCCCTGGGGTCACTTAGTTATTATGTGAGCTGTATAGGAAAAATACTTAAAAAATCATCTGATCCTATTTCCAAGACAGTTTAATTTTAATTACCTGATGACCCAAAGTAATATGATGTCAATTGACTGTGACCTTGACCTACTGACCTACTTTCTTGTTTTTTAAGATACAACCTCGAAATTCTGATGATATACACAGTTTTGCACACAAATTGTAAAACTGAATTTCATTGACCATGAATGTGACCTACTGACTTTCTTAATATTTTATCATCAGTTTGACATTTGAAACATGTAGCTCATATTACTCAGGTGAGGGATCCAGGGTCATTATGACCCTTTTGTTGTAAAAGGTTTTATATTTCAACATTTATATTTCCAAGGTTTGTTTAATTTAACGTAATTGTTGGTACAGACTCTATGGGTAGGGTAGTGTGTAGTATTTCTTTTTTTATTCAGATAATCTGTGATAGCACTATTAACGATGGGGTTTGAACCTCTATATGCAGCCCGTCTTGGCGAACCATGTAAGGCTTTAAGCACTGGTATTCGCAATAGAGGTGAAATAATCTCAGGGGGAAGGGTGCGGTCATGACATTTTGTTTAGATAAGGCTGTTATGATTGTTATTATTTTTACTTTCGTTAATATTACTGTTATTATTATTATGTACAACGCCATTGTATATGTCATTGTATAGAAATAGGAGTTTAATCAAATTATTCAGTTTCAGTTTCCGTTTAAGAAAAAACAACACTGTGGGGCACCGCCCAAGACACACACACACGCATGCACGCACACACAAACAAGCCGGGAAAAAACAGCAGTCGGGGAACGCTTACGGACGGCCGGCGGCAAAATTTATGGTGGCACGATACCTTACTCGTAGTAAAGGGAGAGTGGGTGCAAATGCAACGAAGCGTAAATACAAGGGCAAAGGGTGGAATGGGACGATAGGGTTAGTGAGGAGAAAGAAGAAAGAAACGATAACAACAAAGAAAACAACATGCGCAACACAAAATACGAGACAGACAGAAAACATGTTGAAAATAGGGGCACCGCCTTCGAACGGTCATTAACATATGTAAGGGAACTGGGGGTTTAAACTCGTTTAGGGCATGCACTTACCCTATTTTCAACAAGTTAGACAAGTCAATGTAAATAAAATCACTCCTCGCTGAGAAAGGTCCTAACATTAGTGACAAAATACCAATCATATCAAGTAAAACATAAAATTAGGGTCAGTCTTAGGTATAATGGCACCAATATACTCAACAATTTGTCTGAAGCTAGAGCACCAAGAGCCTTACTTTTAAGGGCACGACTACGCAAGCTGCAAGCTTAAACTTAGAAACGAAATACCAGAAGGTCATATTTTTATTTCGCCTGTATAATAACAGTTAATGATACTAGACAAATTCATTATAGTTCATTATATAAATTTTGCAGGGTAAGGATTAAGCCTTCAGTAAACTGGTTATATGTTAGAAAATGTTTGATTGACGAATGAAATGAATAATGATATAGAAATTAATTATCTAGGATCTGGCTGTATGGAAATAATACAAAATAATCACACATAAAGACATTAATACAATATAAACAAGGTACGAGAACAGTACAACACAAAGGCAAATTAGTGACATTCAGTGGTTTTTGAACTTGCGACATGTAAATCACCATGTCTACCATTGCTTCTAAAATGTTTTATCATACCCTCATGAGTGGAATTTAAATCGCTCTGCTTTGAAAAACTCCACCAATATGGAATTGGAGGATGGAAATGATAAGATAGATACTATTTTGAATTAAAACGAACTCAGCCAAGTGTCAATGTGTTAAAGTGTTGTCATGTATATATGCATTTTTAATGATTATAATTAGCAATAGACGTTTGTGAATCATTCAATTAGCACAGAAAATGGTTTCAGTCGGTATGTATCGAGACCGTCCATTTTCGATAATTAATTGCATTGAACTTTAAACGACAGTTAGAATTGTTTTACTGATAGACCACGTGTGAGGGACTTAAAAAGTAAATAAATCATGCTTTTCCCAAAATCACACGGTCAATGATTATGACACAATACCTCATATGTTTGACCTAGTAACATATTTATGGATCTATTCGGTACTCATTATAATTCTACACAAAGTGCGTGCAAATAATTTGACCAACAAAAAAACCTAGCTACTGCAATGCCGCCATATTCAAAAACGAAAAAATAAGTCCGTCTCCGAGGCACATTTTTATTCCAAATGACACAAGCCTCGATTTCGGTAAAATGACGTTGAAGTCGACGTTACTTGATTAGATATTTGTTTTCATTAATTTGTTTTTCAAGCAACAGCCATCAGTGTTACAATCAATAATATCGGACGAATATTTTTAAGTTTAAACGTTTCAACATTTAGTTATCGCACTAGCAGTGAAATATCACAAATAATAAGTCAATTAGCGAATTGTTCCCCTTTGAAATCAACACGCCATTAACGGTGTATACATGTTGTTATGGTAAGTGTGAATTTTAATGATAAATGTATTTGTAATTTGAGGCAAAACAGAATGGACAGACCGCCCGTTTGGGAAACAGGCTGATTCGGACCATGGCTGATTCGAACCAAATATTTTGGCTGATTCGGACCAAATAATTTAAATAACAGTAGAAAATGACCACATATTTCGTCTGATTTGGGCCACAAACTTTGATATATTTACGAGTCAGTATTAAAAGACCATATATTTTGGATGATTCAGCTATGTTCAGGGAATAATGTTGATTATATGGATTTAACTTGAGGTAGGAACCTTTATGTTATAAAATATACACCGTGACAAGCAGGTAAGAAATTTTGACTAGCTAAAATGCATCAGTCATGCATTTAAAAAGCATTTTAATTATTCTTTGCATCATAAATCGTTTGTTGACGTGACGTATCGAAGATACAACTTTGCAGCGAAAAATGGCAGTGTTGACATTTCGATTCGACTGTCTGCTGTCAATTACTTTTAATATCTTTTCTGTGTATTTGTCAATTTTCATAATGGCAGAATATACTTGTAGCCAAGACAGCCAGGCATCTACTATGTTAAGTACATTCTGTATGAAACTTTCTATCTGAAAATTGTAAAGAGGTAAATGAACAGGAATATTACAAGATATTGTACACTGTTTAAACTGTCACAGATGTGAACGGTTTAATAATTACATGGTCATTATGCACATGGAATTTTTATGGAATTTTCAGGAGGTCTATTTTAGTTGCTATTACAACAAAAAGTGACAATTTAAAACACCACTTTTCCTGTGTTATTGTACTATAATTTTCAATTTTCATAGATTCTGCTGTACATGCAAATTACAATAAAACTACTTTTTGTCATTCTCACTACTGCCATTACTGATAGACAGCATGCTGGTAGGCTACTAAATAAATCAGAAATTATTTGTTTATATTTTTCAAGATAACATCAAGCAGTACGAAATATAAAGGTTCGCAGTTTTGACTATGCTCAACATCAAAGCCAACACATAAATGCAGATTCTTTGGAGTTGCTGTGAATCCTCATGCAAATTCGTTGGAGCTGCTGTGAATCCATATGCAGGTATAAGATTTTGAAGTTAGTGTTTACATTCATATCAGTGTCAGTATCCTCAAATGGACTTTTTCAATATCAATTTTAACTATGAAATTCCATTTATTACTAAATTAAATTCCATAGTCTTCAAACAAATCATGACTCTATGAATAAAAGCTACAGACCTGCAGTGCACATTGTACATTGGAATTTACAGTCACCTTTGCAGAAATTTTGTCAAATAAAATTGTCTAAAGGAAGTTGTGTTTTGTTAAGACTTGATTTTACTAATTTCTATGGGTGTTTGTTTTTCACTGAACTTTCTGTAAATCCCTGAAATTGGATTGAAAATACTGCATTGCTTTATAATAAAGAACCTATATCATAAGCACTCACCACTGTGAATTGGAATTCAATTAAATATTGAAAAATACAAGTTGATGTGAAGTGTTATCTGTAAGAAAGGATGAACTGTTTGGTCAACGTTGATTCACTCCATTTTGATGAGAATTTAATACATTTCAAATCAACTGTTCTTGTTTTTGTTTGAGTACTGCTGTTGGAAAAGGAGCAAACAGTGTGGTATCTATGGCCCACCATCACTTCAAGCATCATTGCTATGGAGAAAAGAATGTTTCATTACATATGCGCAATTATAGTGGACGAAATAAAAGAAGTTGTAATAAGGTAAGAATTCCCAATAAATAAAGAAATATTTATTAAGCACACAGAATTTGGTGTTGAAATATTTAATTTTACAGTGTGATCATACACTTCAGTTTGGAAAGTCATTAGTTTCCAGTTTATTTATATAATGTGCATAATTTTATGTAACTGAAAAATCATATCTCCACTGATAAACATTGATTTACAATTTGAATATTGCACACTTGCACAACATACTGTATTAAGACATAGCTGTGTATGTAAAAAAATAAACTACATGTAACTGGTATTTATTTGTTTTAATAAAGTGATGCTATGTTATATTCTAAGGAATCACTATTTTGTTTAAGAATACATTGTTTAAATATACCATTATTTTAGCTATGGAATGTGGCTTGTTATGATGGGTCTACATGATGAATTGAAGTACAACCTGATGGAGGCAGGGCATACAGAATTCACTCCTGAACATGTTTAGGTATATTTGGCTTAATCCTTTTTAAGCAATTATTTTTTTTTATTAATAATCAAGTATTGATAAAACTTGCTGCAGAGATCATGCCTGTAAAGAGGCCACTTAAATTAAAATATCACATTTTTTGTTTCTATTTGTGTAGTTAAAGAGTGTATAGTTCACTGCAAGCAAGTTAAACAGAAATAACATAATTTTAATAAAGTAACTGTTTTTTTAACCAGGTTAAAGAACTATTTGTTAAAATGAAATCAAAATCATGCCCCTTACTTGATGTAGAATATTGTGCGATGGTTGATTTTTTTTCATGAAAAGAGGTTGTCATAACTGTAATAAAATTCAAAAATGTTATTTAATGTAATTATATGTGGGCTGTCTTATGGACATCTGTTGTTCAGGATTTAAAAAAGGTTATGTGTTCTTTGGCTTAAATATTTGATACATTTATCATTACAGAATGTCTTCTGCATGACCTGGTACAGTATTCTTGAAGGATTATAACTTCAACACAGAGACGGAGATTAGTATTTTTAGGCAGGGGGTTGGCATGACAGGCAAATTCACCAGCCGTATTACCATTCTTGAGCTTGATGCCAGTCGACCGTGGTACCTGTATAATGAAATAGCGCACCTTTGCCACAACAGCAATGTATGCTCAAAACCAGCAGTGCCTAAGCTATCAAAATTGTGAACTGCAGTCATTTAAAACGAAGAATGAATGGAAAAAAGTGTTTAACATTTAAAATAATAGAGAAAAAAATCTCTGAAAGTTTAATTAATTTGAAAGTGTTTTTGATTTTTTGAAGATGTACTAGACCCAAATTCCATATATCTGAATTCCAAAAATGTTACATATAGTATATGTAAACTTTGAATTAACAAATTTATGGTGTCAACAGTAATATGCATTTGTTAAATATTGACACACTATATACATGTAAGGCTGAACACAGTATAAATGAGAATATGTTGTATTATGTTAACTGCGTAACGATGGAAACTTTTTTCTGTTGTTCTATATTATGTCTTGGAAAAAAAAACATTGATGGAAGAACACTTTTCATTGATGCATTTTTTTATTTTTACATGTAACGGTAAATGCTGAAAGTGTTCTACAACAACTTACCAGAAATGTCATTGTTGCCTCATTGAAGCATATACCGCAACTCCATTTTAACCATAGCAACAGAAATATATTGTACATGTACCTTTTAACAGTTTTAAGCTATGCTTTCCTCTTTGATTTTGTCTGACGGAACAAGTAGATGACTACGATGAATGCCTTTATGAGTGTTTAGCTAAAAGTTTGCTTTTAATTTATATTTAAAGAACATTTTTATGCTTAAGATACCTTGCCTTCTGCTTCCATTGCGTGTGTTAGCTTTTATTTTCATCTTAATATTCCGGCGATTCATTGTGCGATCATTTTACCTTTTCTTTGCGACGGATTCCGCGGAGTTCGGTTTTTGAAAGAATCAAAACAGTTCGAAAGAAGAGACACGACCTGGAGCCAAATACAATTATTACGGATATGACATTTAAGTGCAATTTAGTACTTTTACAGTCTTGACATAGTGTTATAATTGTTTATTAACGTCACTATCGTTAGTGTTTTGTCGTGTATGGACAATATTTTGATTAGAGTTTTGTCTGTCTTTTAATCATTGTAATTTGTCATCTTTTGTTTATCATCTGTAATCAAATTTGTAAAAAGTGTACATAGATGTTTGATGTTGTTCTGATCTGCTATTGTTTTCTGTGTACCCATCTCCCCCTTCCGTCCTGTGAAACATATATGTAGGGATTCCCAAAGAGTACACTGTATGCATAGGCTAAATTAGACGAGAAAGAAATAAGCAGGCAAAGCAGGAAAATAAAACTCTTTTAACTACACACATGCCTACTGAAAATACATGTTATGTGGTTAGCGCAAAGAAGGCTAGAAGGCGTGTTACGTTGTTCTGTTCTTATTTTTATTAATCTTTGTTTAGTGCCATTACGGGCATTTTTAGTGTCATATTTATACATCATGTGCCAAAGTTATGTTCTTATTTTGACAATTTGAAAAAAAGTCGTTTTGAATTTACTGGTTGAACAAATGTTTCAGATCAATAAAAGCCATATTTAGTGAGAAAAATACTGTTGTTTACAGTAGTGTGTTAATTTTACATAAATATATCGAATGTTAAAAATGTTCGATGTTCTGTTTGTTACAATTATTAAACGGTAACTGATGTCATATCCGTAACTGTACCATCTATAAGAACATTAAATATTAATTTGCACAATTTTTACATAGAAGGAGATGGTGTGTAAGTGACTTAATAAGACCACGCTTGGATGTCAATTGTCAGCAGATAATCAAATGTCTATATCGTCTGTTTCCTGCATGGTCCATAATTTTATCATTTATTTTATCTGGCCTTGTGTTTGATGAGAACATTTGGCACACGCTATACCCATAAAGATGAAAAATTATTCTAAGTTGTAAACCTAACCCTTACCATAGATATATCTTAAAAATATCCCCGTTACATTTATATGGACAACCTGTTTTCTACGCTAATTGTCAGAATACTTAATTCTGGTACATAATAGGTAGATCCAATCTGACTAAAGTACATCTCCTATTACGCTACGCATAGGATCTGACAACGAGCTATTGATGGCCTCGTTCTGACAACCCTTCCGCTAGCCAATCAAAAGTTAACTTACAACATTTTGTAAGCTTTAAAAAGCCTTGGTATTTGATATCAAAAATGTTTATGTCGAAAGATGTCAGGTAGCCGTTTAGCTCAGTCGGTAGCGCATTTGCTCTGTAAGCGAGAGGTCCCGGGTTCGAGCCCTGGATTAACTGCAGATTTTTCTTACTCTTTGACATTCGAAAAAGTTGTCTGATTGGTTCAAACAAAAATAGATTTGCGAAAATAAAAATAGCAATCTTGGAAATCCAAAATATACAGAACACGAATGTGAATGGGTCGTTCTCAGATCTTCGTTTAGAAGATCAAGTACTTTAGTCAGATTGTAGGTAGATCAAACATTATGTTACATGTATTTGCTAAGTTGCCTAAGGAGGGTAACATACTCCAGTACACGTTTGACAGCATTCAGAAAGACAACAAACATTTGTAAAGCATTACAGCTATTTTAAAACACAAAAGTATGCCTTCTGAGTTTTAGCAATTTAAAAAAAGAGATTGTGAACACTTCAATGACTATAACTCTTTAAGCAACTTTATTTAAGGCCCAAATAATACTTTCGTGTATGAAGTTAATACCATTAGAATGGATTAGATTTATACTTTACTGAATGTTAAATTAAACAAAAGGGAATGAAAAGTTGAATAAACATAGTTTTGTATAATTTGAAAACAAGAAATGAGTTGATACTTCCGTATCAGGACATACGGGGACATCTTATATTCAATGACTGATATCATGTAAGAATTATGGCATGTGATATCTAGTTTGTCAACTATTCGTCGCAGGAGGAAAAAACGAAAAACACATTTAGGCAGACGCTCCTTCTTCCATTAACAGTAAAGGGTTTCGATAAAATTTTATTTTTGAACGACTGCTTGAAAGATTAAAAGACAAGGCAAAACAGCTTTTTTCTGCCTTAATTGAGGATAGAGACAAGAAAACTTAATTACTGAACTTGATTACAGAATATTTTAAGGTATTGTATGAATAATGTCCCGTATAACATAAATCGCTTATGTAATGGTTTAACCAGAAAAAATGGTATACACACATATGTCTGCCTTCGGATACTATTACATGTTTTGTAACTTGGACAGACATTTTTTGTCAGCTTTATATTTTGCTGTCATTTTGGGTCAATTCTGTCACTGGTTCCTTAAAACGAAATGTTGACTTCGTACTTGTTTGAGAATACGGACATATGTTTTAATTTAATAGCAGATTAACTAATTGCTATAATTATCTATCTTACGAAACAGCAGTTGACTAATTAAACGATAATCTGTTTTATTACTAACAAACTGTTTTTACCAAACTTGTAAACGACTCCATGTTTACAGAAAATGTGCGAGGGACTCATCTTAAAGTATAAGGCACCATTAATATCTATATTCATCTTCTCTTTGTTGAATAACTCGTGACCTGTTTCAGTTTTATTTTCCAAGTGTTTCAGTATCCTTTGGTCGAAGAAAGCTTACATTTTGACTTAAACAGAAACTACACGTGTCAAACGTTGCGTTTGAAAACCATAATTTGAATTCTTTGAAACGTGACAATTTTGCATGGTGTGATTTTATACGATTATTATGAACAACTACCACATGTTGACGTTGTTTGTCTGTATAGCGCACGAAATAAAGTGCTCCGTGAGGAAACTTTTTCGTGTCTAATGCTTTCAAACGTATTTCGGAATGATTAGGCACAACTTTATTGAACGCAACCTGATCAATTCGCAGATGTTTCTCCAGAAATGTGTCCCATGCTTGCATTAAGTTCCGACATGCCTGGCAATTTTTTATCACTATAAATCCCGTGCAGTAGTTTCGTAGTCCATATTTTGGCATCAGTATGTCAAACGTATCATTAAACAACGGAAATGGGTTTTTTAACCAAACAGTATCAGCATCTGTATATACAACGTTGTACCCTTTCTGCAAGTATTTCAATATATACTTTGGGCGCCCTGATACCAATTTAGAGAAAGGTTTAGTTCCGTACGTAGCAGCAGCAGTCGTTGAATTCCGCAAATTTTTATCAGGTGTAATATAAGTATATTTGTTAAGCAGTTTGGGGTACACAATGTTATCTTCGGCAATGACTATTATTCTGATATCCAAATTAAGTTTTCTGTAAAAATGAAGCCTATTTTGGAAAAAGTCGTAGAAACCGTCATTTATTGTTAGTAATATGATCCAATCCTTATACGATTGTGTCAACAAATTCGCAGTATTTTTACTTTTGTAATGGAAATATTGAGTACTCACCAAAACAGAAACTAAAGAAAATGACAGAACGATGAAGACAAATGTTTTTTGCATTATTTTGCTAAAGCTTGGTTTAAAGAAATATATATTACAAAGGTTTGCTACAGGAGTGGCATCGATTTATTTTCATAAATATATATATATATATATATATATATATATATATATATATAGTGAATATTTTGTTCGGCCCTAAATATATAAAACGGATTCAGATGTTTAAACTAAACATATCGACATGTTTATTCCAAAATGTTCTTGCTAAAATTGATGTTTTGTTATATTTTTTGTTGCAGTAGTCATACAGATATAAAAATTATTCAGTTAAAACTTTATTTTCGATTTTTGGCCTGTTTGTCAGCTGTAAAGAAAGTATCTATGGTACACAGAAATAAAAAAAAAGAAGTGCAATTTCGTAATAAATCAAAGGTAAACAAATGTTTTTTATTCATCAATTGAAAAAGTCTTTTTTGGAGACGTTCACATAATCGGATGAAATTGCACAAGTTAATTCTTGAACATTTATTTTACATGCTAAGGTTAAAAAAGCAAGCTGAAAAAGGCTGTTAATTTAAACGTACTTTTAAAATGTGCCTTAATCACTTTAATAATTGCAAATTAAGAATAAATTCTTATTTTGAGAATTTATCAAACTTGATTGTGGTATTGCTGTATCCCTGACATGCAAGTTTTCTGTCTAAATATTTTTTTAAACATATACCTCTAGAAATTTGAAAGATACTTGAAAAAAAGCAAAGTGATTCAATACAGGTCTCGGTAATTACATGCAAGAGTATGCAAGAGTATGGGTTAAGGACAATGATAATAAATAGCCAAATATTAAAACTCAACTGGTAATTTATTCAATATTTCGTTCTCAACTCGGATAACATGGGGCAATTGTTCCAAATGAGATTTGAACTAACAAAACAAACTGAACACTACCTGAATCACAGATTAAGGTTTTCATAATTTAACACACCATCTTTTTCAATGAATGAATATCTTGACAATAGTAAGACACATACGATTTGTCATCGTGTGCTTAAACCATTATATGAACTAATTGAAGATTTAAAGGATATACTGTACAGTTGAATAGTTAATGACTCTAAGATTTAAACACACTTGGAAATTGAAATAATTGTATTGAAATCAAAAGAATTAGTTCATTTATCTGAATTACTACACATTAAAGGGGAGAAATTACATAATTTCATTAAAAGTAATATAATATACATGTCTAATAGTAATCTAATTCTAAGAAATTGGTCTTTTCAGTTCATTTGATAAATCTCTAACAGAATATACTAAAAATAAAAAAAAATGTCATACAATGTTTTTTAAATGTGATTAACCACTCACTTTTGAATTAAAATATGTATTAGTATTGTACGTTACTTATTGGTAGAAAACATATTTAAAAGAGACAGATAATTGTATTGCATGTGTATGCTTTCTGATTCATCAGGGATATATGTGTAATAATATAATATACACGCAAACAGTATGTTGACAATAAATTGCAATCATATTTAAACTTTCGACTAGTTTCACTTTATGTAAACGTGTACACTTTTCAAACGTTATTGATCAAATACATTAAGCGATTCTGAAATAAGACAAAAATATATTGTCATCACTTGAGTGAAATGCAATCTGATAGGAATAAAGTACTGGGAGCTGTTTAGGTACATAGATGTAGCTCGCATTCATGTCAATGCTCATTTTATGTTTGGTTTGCTTGGGCCACCATTACTTAAAATAGAGGAAGTGTTATTTTGCTGTACAGTTAGGCATTAGGTGTGCTCAAATATCTTTTTGTTGCTCATTTGCATTGTTTAGACATGAATTTCACTTACTCAAAATCAGTGTTTGGGGAAAAGCGCAGTAAAATCACATTTAGGGTGCTGGTTAATAATTTCCCAAGATTAAAGTTATCTTTGTTATTTTCTTGTTCTGTAATATTCGATGTATTTAAGAAATAATAAATGATTCCATGACACCATTGAATAATATAAAGTCTGGAGTTCGGATGCACAGTAATTCAATTAGGAGTGTGTCTTGAACACATTGTAACTTAAAAACAAAGAATATGATTGGAAACACTTGCATACATATGCCGGGCCATTATGTTCTTTACAGCATGTCGCCTGCGGAGAAGTGTGCCGCATTAATTAACCAGGTCTTTTAAAAACAAAAGAGGTTATTTGATCGACGGAAGGCATTGTGCGGGCAGACGGCATCAACTTTGGTTCCCATTCTATTACATTATTTAGAAGTGACTGATTGCTGTCAAATTTGGTATCTTGGTAGCTTGCATAGAGACAGAGTTTCGGGAATCATATGAGATCAATAAGATTAAGGGAAAGGTCACTCCTATTTAAAACAACAACAAACGATTTTGATTCAATACATGTCGTTTACATTGAGGTATTGAAATTAAACTTGCCCAGTATGTAGGTTATAGAAACACAAATGATGGGATTGTATACCGCGTCTGTGGGGATGTTCGCGAACTTCACAAAATTTCTTCAGCAATCCTAACCGTATTGGGACACAATGCATACACCCACATCACCTAGGCTGAATTTGATTATTGGTCAGATAAAACCAGCGAAACTGTTTATGCCTCTGATGTAGCTTTATTTGACGTTGTTTTTACACTTTTAAAGCCAGGTTTATGGAACATTTAGACGTGAACCTCAGCAGCATATGTAAGCCAGCCTAATTGTATCAGAAATCAGGCTATAGCCTATGTTATGTGAAAACCTACCAATTTTACACTCTATCATATTTATTTCTATACCAATCCAGTTCATATTTAAACCGAATTTTAATGACAATAACATATACAACAATTACATTATGGTCCCAGTCAGACTAGATATGCCATGCCATACGAAAACCTGCCATAAACTAGAGCTATCACTAAAGGTGATGAATGTACCCCCCGCATGCACTGACACAGTACATTGCAATTTGACGCACACAAGATTGCATAATTATGTGGACTGTATGTATATAGACTGTATGTATACAGTATAGTAACAAAAAACAAAGTCCCATAACTATGCAGAATATTTATCTTAAAGAATGCAACATGCACCATGCACAACTAGGGTTGGTACTGATCACTTGTGTGAAGTTTCATTAAATTGTGTGTAAGGGTTTGGTAGATTAGGCACGCACAAGATTGCATATGCAGACTGTATGTACATAGTATGTTAACAAGAAACAATGTCCCATAACTCTGCATTTTTTGTCGCTGAAAGAACCTAACATGCCCCATGCACAACTACTGTTGTTACTGATCACTTGTGTAAAGTTTCATTAAATTGTGTCAAGGGGATGAGGAGAGATGGTGCGCACAAGATTGTGTCTATGTATATAGTATAGTAACAAAAAAAACAAAGTCCCATAACTCTGCAGAATTTTTTTCTGAAAGAACCTAACATGCCCCATGCACAAATACTGTTGTTACTGATCACTTGTGTGAAGTTTCATTAAATTGTGTCAAGGGGATGAGGAGAGATGGTGCGCACAAGATTGTGTCTATGTATATAGTATAGTAACAAAAAAACAAAGTCCCATAACTCTGCAAATATTTTTTCTAAAAGAACCTTACATGCCCCATGCACAACTACTGTTGGTACTGATCACTTGTGTGAAGTTTCATTAAATTCTGTCAAGGGGATAAGGAGAGATGGCGCGCACAAGATTGCGTCTACGGACAGACGGACAGACGGCCAGACGGACAGACAGACAGACAACCTGAAACCAGTATACCCCCCCCCCCCTTACAACTTTGTTGTCGGGGGGAACAATAACTATATTATCTTTGGCACCCTTTTTAATCATGTTTTGTTACAATGTATTAACTTGACCAAGTCCCTTTTATGGGCCTAGTTAGATCAGAAATTTGGCCATATTGAGCGGTAATCTACCATATAGAATTACTTTTACATTCCATCAACAATCCGTCTCATATTTAGACAAAATGATTATGACAGAAAGGTCTTAGTCAGATCATGACTAGGAGACATATTTTAGGAAATGAAGCATCCAGGCCACCTTTAACCACTAGCCCCTGCTGACCGAATCGTGATCCTTTACCCCCAACTAAAAAAGACAACACAGACAGCGAATATTTAAAAGTAGAAATTATACATATAAAATGAATATTTTAAATACATATAATATATGAAGATTACCCATAATAAAATGTATTGTGTAAAAGAGAAGAAATTTACTGACAGTATAAATTTTCAATATGTTATAACAAAAAATGGTAAATCGATGTTAAAAGCAACATGTGCATCTTGCGGTAATATAAAAACTATGTTTGTGAAACGTATTGGAGGGGCAAATGACATTCATGGACCAAGTATAGTATAAGCATAAAGTAGTTTCGTGATTTAATTTTGGAATTACTACGCTTTAAATTACTACTACGCGTTTACTACATTTGTAATAATTATTACTACGCGTTTACTACATTTATATATTTTGTATAAATGAATAATATCAAATATATATTTTTAAATAAAAATAAGGAAATAACGTAACATGACAGTAATTAAATTTATATTTATTATATTTATTTTAATAATAGCAGGTTGACAGGTTGACAATTTGACAATTTGACAGGTTGACAGGTCGACAGGTTGACAAGTTGACAAGTTGACAGGTGGACACGTTGACAGGTCGACAGGTTTACTACATTTATAATAATTATTACTACACGTTTACTACATTTATATATTGATTTTGATTTTGATTGAGTGTTGTTGTTTTTTTAAATGAGATAACATTTTCTTGTCACATTTACTTTTATTTACATCGGTTTCATAACAAAGATCGTGACTCTGTCTAGTTCATTAACAGGAGGACCGTTATGCAACCCCCACATCCCCGCTTTACGCCATTATATTTATAGAATAATGTAACTTGGTCTGTCAACCTGTCGACCTGTTTACGCCATTATATTTATAGATTAATGTGATTTGGTCTGTCAACCTGTCGACCTGTCGACCTGTCAACCTATCAACCTGTCAACGCCATTATATTTATAAATTAATATATACAAATCATTAATAATATGCACTCTTTCGTAACTGAATTACTCAGAGTTTGCATGAGTCACGATCTTTGTTATGATAGCGGTGTAAATAAAAGTAATGTTATCTCATTTAAGAAACACTCAATCAAAATCAATAGCAAAGCACCTTTTGTAAAACAAGCAATTAATATGATGTATAAACTCGGACTCGGACAGTCGAAATCAAGTGCAGGTTAAACAAAACGGTAAAAGGTGGAAGCTTTAAAATACAATTAATGGCCGAATCTCCCGACATAGAATGAAGTGATTAATAAGCAGAAGAATTACAAAAGCCAATGAAAATGAAGCCGAGTTATGATTAGCAATATTGATGAAATTTAGTCAGCCGGCCTTATTTGCATGCAAGAGTTTTCTAAGTACAATAAAGGTATAAAGTACTTATTAACTGTGAATAATATTTTTAGCAAACATGCTTGGGTCCATTAAAATATGAAACTGGAGAATCTGTTAAAGAAGCGTTTAATAAAATAGTTTCAAAAGGATAAAAAGTCAGGGACAACAATCCTTACTGTTTGAAGTCCTATACAAATATTTATCACGTATTTAATGAAAGAAAGGTGGTAGTTATAAAAAGATATAACAGAAGTTTTAAAAGAATAATGTGGAAATTCTTCACTGTACACAATACTTAACTTGTTTAAATAATTCTGCAGACATGGTTAATACATATAATGACACAAAGCATTCTAGTATAAAAATGACACCGACTGAAGCCAGTAAACATTCAAAATAAAGGTACTGTTTATTTTATTTTTTACGGTAAGTTAAAATTATTAAAGAGTAAGCCAAAGTATACTATATCTTAGACAGAGTTCGTTTGAGTAAAATCAAGAGGCATTTTGAAAAAGGCTACACACCAAACTGGACAGAGGAAAGATTTGTAATTAATGGAATTCGCAACACAAACCTAAGAACATATACGATTAAAGATTTAAATAACGAATTAATTGAAGGTACATTTTATGAAGAGGAACGGTTGCCTACTAAGCAAGAAGATTTTAGAATAGATAAAAAATATATAGAACGAGATTATAAGAAAAAACTAACTTTAGTAAAATGGAAAGGTTACAGTGACAAATATTATCGCTGGGTTTCGTTTAGTAACTACAAACAACTATAATAAATTTTGAAAAAAATATCTTATAAATGATTTCAAAAAATATAGATAAAAGTGGAACAGAAATGACAGGCCAATCAATCATACACTTAACTAAACTTGCAGGTGCTTACAGAAAAAGTTATCAGTTTTGCGGAAGAGCAAATACTGCATTACAAATCACAGCTGGTATAATGGGTAGCTCAACTGCTTGAGCACTAGGTCCCGATATTCCTGTATTGTTGCATTTGCCGGAGCTGTTCCATCATTAATTACTAATTGTCATAACAAACTGAAAGCTGGAGATAAGAAAACTATTTTAAAATGACTTAATCACAAAAGAAAACAACTAATATGATATGAAAGAATATGTGATTGATAAATAAGAAAATGTTATAGATCTGTTACAAAAAGAACTATTTGAATGGAGTTGAAGTTCTCTAATGTCAGAACAGGAAAGTACAAATAGGACATGTAATTGTCACAAAGACATGAGAAATAATAGCTTACGAAACAATTCTAAAGTTACCATTGCAATAATTAATGAATAATACATAGAACATATAGAATAACGTATGCTTAATCTTAGAAGTGAAAATTAGATGCATGCCTTTAAATGTTCTGTATCGAAATCCCTGTAGTAAAAATCAGCATTACTGAAAAATGACAGTGTTACAGAATCTACATCATGATTTTGCAAGAGCTTTCAAAAACTATGCATAACTTTTTAACAGGGCTATCAAAACCCCCTCTATGGAAAGTCAGAAATATCACCTAAAGATTAATTACAAACAATGCATGCAAATTTGATATATAATAAAATACAAAAGACTCTTATGAATGAGTTTATTTAAGAGTTACATACAAAGGAAATTCTCATATCTCATTACAGCCTGTTACATAATTAGTTAGAATCTGATATTTAGAGAAGTGTGTGAAAACCACACAAATCCCACCCCCAACCTTTCCTCCACACACACACACACACGCGCGCGCGCGCACACACACACACACACACACACACACACACAATAGTCACATAAATTTTATCACACCCCTCGTCTACCCCCTCCCCACCCCGCCCCCAACACCACACACACCCAAAATATTGTCTGACATTTGCCCCCAAATGATAACATGGTAAGCTGTACATTTCCATCTACTATCAGCCCTAGAGGACAACTGGTCCCAGTTGTTACTTTTTCCGGTGGACATTGGCACCCAACCTTTATTATTATGTCCTATTTATCTGTTGTTCCCGAACTCTTTAAGGAACAATAAATCGCAAAAGACACGTTTTAGTCTACTGGCTTATAGGACAAACATATCGTGGATAGGCGTGCAAAATTAATGTCCACTCAAAGGTAAGTAGTTGGGACCAAATGTCCTACATGTATCTAACATTTCAATTTGTGGCTAATCCGTTTTTTTTTCACTTGGGAGCACATGTCTTTGGGGGTAAATGTCGTATATTGTTAACTGCTCCTAGTAGATTTCTGAACAAAACAGTTGTAATGAGTAACATTTTTTATTAAGAATTATAATTGACATTATTAATTAATTGGCTGTGACAAACAATTTTTGTATATTTGTTTGCACACTTTTTGTATTTCTTTCTTGTCCCTAACAAAATAAAATAGCAATTGTATACTTGGTTTAAGTCAAAGATAAATGATCTGATACATTTTCAAGAATTGAAAATGTTGTCACACTTTTCACATGATAAAGAATATTTTGACCACTGTGTCATTTCCGAGCCAAGAGGGTTTTTGCATTTTAAAGTACAATTAGTAAATACGGGACACAAACAAAATCCTCCCCTGTTCGATTTGACAAAAGCAGACTATATTCCGCTGTTAGATATTTTCAATTATATCATAATTTCCACTTCGTTCCATTTACTTTTGTAACTTTATTTTAATCTTTCAATTTTAGAGTTATTTTTATTCAGTAAAAATTAAACGGGGGTTTTGTAAGCCTTGGTCCAATTGAGCAAGGGAATTTGTCTGTCCTACATTCAGTAAATAACTGCAACAATTGGAAATCGCCGACTGTATTTTTTCATAGAATAATTTATTACACAATCTTCGTATTATATTTTTGTATTTTCTTTTCTTTTTCTGTTTAGTTTGAAACCAGAAAAAAAAAATAGAAAGTTTACACTTCTGTCTTAAATAATCTCAAAACAAGACATTTGGCAATGCCATACGAACAATGATTTCAAAGTTTGAGGAGACCGACTTTATATACAAGTGTAGTAGAGTAGAGTTCAAAGGCGCGCTTATACTGCCTTGCTATATTAGCTAGCTTTGATAGCAATGTGATAGTGTCTGCCTTAGGTGTAAAAGGTCCTGGGTTCGATTCACAGTCAGGGCTGAAGTATTTTCAGTCTATTACATTTAGCGCCCAAAATAAATATCTCACGAGTAGATATGTATGGATATTTTGGAACGTCCCACAGAGGTTCAAACTCATGGAATTCGATGACCAATTCTAGGAGAGGGTGTATGTAGTAGGGTACAGTATAAGGATGCACTTATACTGCCTTGCTATATGAGCTAACCTTTATAGCGATGTGGTAGAGTGTCCATCCTAGGCTTAAATATTTTAAGTCTGTTACAGAATTTTAAACTTTGTCTCAATAAAAGGTGCCAAGTGGTTAGGGTCACCGATTTCAAATCACTTGCCACTCGCCAATGTAGGTTTGAACCTCACATAGGGTGTAGAATTCATCATGTGAGGAAGCCATTCAGTTGGCTTAGGAAAGAGTGGTGATTCTACCAAGTCGCCCGCCTGTGTTGAAATAATGCCCGGAGGGTATTACTCCACTAAGAAAAGCTGAGAAGTCGCCTGTAATGACCTGTAATTGTGTCGATGTTACGTTAAACCCAACAAAACAATAAAAGGTATGTACACACCAAGTTTAGTGACAATATGACTATCCAGACTAAAGATATTGAGTGGAAATCTTTATTTTTTAGTTTCAATGAACTTGATATTGACCAAAGAGACCCAAAATACAATCCCAACAAGCAATGCAGACACCAAGTTTGTTCCCATAAGGTGTACCATTATTCTGTTTTAGTAACTGACCCAAAATTCAATCCAAATTGTAAGTATGCAGATTAATTAAGATATGTTAACCTAGAGGTTCACTGCACTCACCCCATAAACGATCCGAACATTGGTTTTTCTGTAAGCTTCTTTTAGTCAAGATCGATCCAAGCTAAAGATCTACAGGTGAGTCCGGCAGGTTTTTCAGATGTGTACGACCTTTAAGGCGTTATGATGTCAAAGATGTGTGTAGTTTGAAAGCATTTTATGGGGTGGTTGTGGTGAAGATTTTCTAGGATTTAAGACCGATTAGTTCATTTTCAAGTGGTATTTTAAGATTTCTACATAGTAATTGCAGTTGGCTCAATTATTTAGAGGAAATTCACAAATTTTACAAACAAAGTTTTTCTTATTACAGATATGTATTTACTGCTCTTCGGCGGCAAAAGTTATTTATAGGTTACCACCTGGCTAGTTCTATAGATAAACGTCAACATTTTATGATTTTGACATTTCATAAAGTCTAAATTCTTAATTTCCCAGTAGAGTTATCCGCAAAATAACTTGCTGAAGATTTCTCCGTGGAAGTGACTAAACGTGACAGCTAAATACAAACAACGGACAAGGAAACCTATTTTACATATCCATTAAACATATTGTTTTACTGAAAGCACCAAAGATTTGTCCACGCGTTGAAAGTGAAATTTACATTCATTCACTTTTGCAACACGAAGCTATCAAATCTTGTTTATTTAAAGAATGAATTTAGACAAAAGATATTTTCACGGCTGATTTTATAAACAATGCGGTCCATTATATATATATATGGATATATATATATGTCGATATGTGTGTTACCATCATTTATCAATGGCAATTTAGTTAAAAGTTCTTTCATTTAGTTACAAGTTGTTTATAACTGTCCTAATTTCCTAATTTTACCAAACAAAATTGATATTTGCTAGCAGAGTTAAATTGAAATGCTACTGCCTGTAAAATTCCATACTCTCATTTTTTCAAAGTCAACGATCTCGGCCACTGAGCCTCCCACCCCTTCAATCTTTATAACACATGTATAAAAGAAAACAGTCACCATAAATTCATTCCTTGCACCATAACTGCTAGTCCATATGCACTTGGCAGTACCCGTGCATCACATAATGACCGTAGAGTTTTTACTAGTGCCGTAGGTTAAACGTATTTGTTTACGTCTAAGCATGTATAAACAGTCATCGGGATATCTTTGCAAAACCAGGATTTTGGCAAACTTCACTACCTTTTCTAAAGGACTAAGAAGCATCTACTCTAGTTTGAATTGTAGTTTAGGGATCAAGGAGAAATAAATCGCACAATTTTGTAATATTTCAAAAATCAGATTGGATATACGTCGTCCAATCTGACATTTTAAAAATCCAATCGGACAATTGTTCCATATGTTTTGTAAACTTGAAATTTTACCGGGTGGACATGATGAAATTTTAAAAGTTGTGCAAAAATGCTCGAACAATGTTAAAATGGTATGTAAGAAAGTTAACATCATGAAACAGCTGTCTTCTGAGAAATCTTTGAAATCCAATTGGAATTTTGTCCATCTATTTTTGCTGGAAAAACGGGCGCCCGGAAAATTTTCAGATCGGACATTTTTCCAGTATAAAAAAAACTGGAAAAATCTGATAGGAAATATTGTTTTTGTTTTCTTATGTGTAAATAAGCATAATTGTTATCGATAATATTTGTATGTTTTAAGTGAGTATGCAATATATCTCACTGGGAAGTGAGATAACTTAAAATTCTTTCACGTGCAAATAGCGCGAGTGACAATGAAAGGATTTATTTGATATTAGAGATATATTTCATATTTACAAAACGATTTTAGGCTTATTTACGTTGAAATACTCTTTTTCCAACACATTTTAATCGAAGCGCGGTGACCAGAAGCGCACATATATGTAAAAGACGCCAGATGCGTTTCAACATCACACAGACGCAAGCGCCATTTCATTTTATCGTTAGCAGCATTCTGTTTAAAATTCTCTTTCAGTATCCCTATTTGAATCGAGAATTTTGTTATAAAGAACTGTGCGCGACTAAACATGCTTTCCCCTTTTACGCTAGAACTTAATAATTCACAATGCACAACTAGATCAGCAAAGCTATATGTCAATTTTCGGCAAAGGTAATTTAGATTTTATCTAATTTACCACAATGCATAATATTTAAAAAGATATAGGACAACAGACAAGGAAATAGCACATGCCATACATGAAACAGTGTAATAAGTATAGAGACCTACTGAGGCATTCAAATGAAACAAACTGGTTAATAATGTAAAAACAAATATATTACATCAAACTAACGCCGGCATGCGCGCAATTTTCGAGAAAAAAATATCGCAAATGGTGGCGCTGTTTACACGCACCATGTAAATAAATCAACCAAACAATGATAGCAATAGATACGTTACAAAAGAAAATGTTGTATTTAGATAATTATAAACTTAAAATGAAGCGAATCGGATGACAAAAAGATATACACTATGGAATAAATATGGAAAATTATAGTTTTCTACTGAAGGAGGACAACTGGTCACCGATCGCAGTTTACGCACGGCCAATATATTTTTCGTAAAACATTAACAAGCGGAGCAACAGTATTATTAGATTAACAGCTGCAAGAAACTTTTTCAAATCAATTGCTTGCCTTATATCTAAATGAACTAAGATACATTTGAATTTGCAAAAAAATTCCTACTACGCTCGCTTAGTTTTTCTTAAATTTTAATATAAAAGTCACAAACTAGTTTCGCCGTGAATGGCTCATCAGTGTGTAAATATATAACAATAAGACAAAGGGAATTAATTCAATAGAAAATTTTCTATTGAATTAATTCCCTTTGTCTTATTGTTGTATATACTAGTTGTTTTGAGTTGTTCTTGGATCTCAAATTTCTTGCTGGCTGATAGAGTTCCAGCAAGTCTTTAACATAGATCGGTGATTGGACATGCAATGCTTTGTATGTGTGAACTAGAATCTTAAAGTCCACTCTATGAGTAACTGGTATCCAATGCAGTTCTTTTAATACCGGCGTAATGTGATCATAACACGATATTCTCGTTATAATTCGAGCTGCAGTGTTCTGAAGACTTTGAAGTCTATTCAGCAAGACTTTCGGAACACCATACAAGAGCGCATTGCAATAATCAAGGCGTGAAGTGGCGAGTGAATTTACTAGAGATTTTGTAGCATCTGTATTTTGATATTTCCTGATGTGGCCTATTTGACGTACCCTGATCTACAAACTGAGTTAATATGTTTTTCCATGCTCATTTTGGAGTTTAGAAAAGCACCAAGATTCCTTACACATTTAAATGGTGTAATGTTCTCTTCTCCAATTTTCACAGTAACCGATTCAATATGTTTTTCGTTTCTTTGAGAGGTAAATACAATGACTTCAGTTTTATCGGCATTGATTTTCAACATGTTGCTGTTCATCCAAGATACGATTTCGGCGTAAAGCATCCTTTTGAGAGACCGGATTTGTTGGTTTGAAAGATAAATAAGGCTGCCCATCGTCGGCGTAAAAATGATGATTTAGTCCATGTTTCTTGCATATTGTACCAATATATATATATATATATATATATATATATATATATATATATATATATATATATATATATATATTTGCAAAAAGCAAATCTGCGAGGTACGGTGATCGTAGTTTTTCATCAGCTGCATCGAAGTTATGGAATGCTCTTCCGGCTACCATTATAGACGCTAAAAGCTTGGATGCTTTCAAACGGTCATTGAAAACACACTTTTTCTTCAAGGTCTATTGAAACTCACTTTGCACTGAAAAACAAGCTTTGCAATGGAAATTATTTCCTATTGTTTATTGTTCTTTAAAATATATAGTACAATTAAAATGTAGAGTAAAACCTGATTCAGGCTAAATACCTTTTATTGTTAATATATTTTTTGTGTTGTATTGTATGTCCATATCATTTTGTGATATGTAGTTTGTACAGCGCTTTTGAACGTTTATAGATGAAAAGGGCTCTATAAAAATCTGGTAAATACTACTAATAATCATAATAATAATATTCTTTTAACATTTTAATAAGTTATTGAATAGATATATATCCTGGTTATCAAAGGCCTATATCCACTACTATATAATTGTCTCCCCACCCCCTCAAATCTAATAAACAACTCCCATCATATCTGCTGTTTATCAACAATTATGTAACAGTAGCTGATTAGAGGGCAATTAGCACAGCAGGATTCCCGACAAGACCATAAAGATGTGTGCAGTGGAGCTGAAGGAAATGCATTTTCCTTCAGTGAAAGTGGAATAATTTATTATTATTATCATTATTATTACTATATTATTATTTTATAGATAATATTTATTATCTGATTATTATTATTATTACTATTAATTAATAGCACAAATAAGATTAATAAAAGATATAGTAATAATAATAAAGATACTAATGATAATAAAACTCAGGTATAGTAAAACGCAATGAATTCTTTGTTTTGACAAACAATATTTTATAATATCATAATTATAAAGAAATAGGTCATACCGATCCTGCCATTATTTTTATATAGAAAACTTACAAAAAAGAATGGAAGAATGATTTTCTCATATACATACAATCACCATTATTGGAATATAATATTACCGGATAAAATCAAATTACTGCGTCATATCTATACATAATATTCGATTTCAATTGTATACTTATCTCGTGCTTTACTTTATAACACTGAAATGCACATTCGGTTTTCAATCTTAGATAAATGTTATTTACAATAGTCTGCAAGCATTAAAACAAAACTGTATGATGAGTAAGTGTCATCTTTTTCTAAAACAGAGAATTTGAATTTGTGCACATCTCAAGACAGAACTTGAAAAAAAGTGAAAACTTGCTTTTTAACCCTAAAAACATAATAAAATTTTAACATATTCCTAAAAAAGTTTCTTATTATCTTATCATTATGTTTGGTCATCAAATATTTTCCTTTTCATAAAAAATGCCAAAAAAATGTATATAACGTTTAAATTGTTGACATATTTATTAAGTAAAATACACTGTTTCCCCTTCTCATTAATTGATACACTTGTAAGGTAGACTGACATTCCAATAAACAATGACTCTTGATTAATGGAACCTTACTGTGATAGTCATTTGCCACCAACTGTGCTATTGAAGTCAGAAATCCCTTGGCTCACTAAAAAAATCTAGTAGTATTATAATTATTTCAGAACCTGTCATGAATCATGCACAAACCGATTGTCAAGTTTTGGGTTAACTATAATGGTGACAATATCTGAGGTATCTTCCAAGCAGTATACACGATGAAGGTTTCCTAGATATACTTGACTTGCTGTACCCCTAGACTTGCTTCGCTTCTTAGACTTGCTTCTCTTCTTAGACTTGCTCCTCTAATTTAAATTGCTCCTCTCACTGAACTTGCTGCGCAACCTGGACTTGCTGCACTTGGAAGACTTACTCCTCCGAATTGGGCATGCTCCTGTTACTGGACTTGCTGCGCAACCTGGACTTGCTGCACTTGGAAGACTTACTCTTCCAAATTGGACTTGCTCCTTTTACTGGACTTGCTGCGCAACCTGGACTTGCTGCACTTGGAAGACTTACTCTTCCGAATTGGACTTGCTCCTTTTACTGGACTTACTGCGCAACCTGGACTTGCTGCACTTGGAAGACTTACTCTTCCAAATTGGACTTGCTCCTTTTACTGGACTTGCTGCGCAACCTGGACTTGCTGCACTTGGAAGACTTACTCTTCCAAATTGGACTTGCTCCTTTTACTGGACTTGCTGCGCAACCTGGACTTGCTGCACTTGGAAGACTTACTCTTCCAAATTGGACTTGCTCCTTTTACTGGATTTGCTGCGCAACCTGGACTTGCTGCACTTGGAAGACTTACTCTTCCAAATTGGACTTGCTCCTTTTACTGGACTTGCTGCGCAACCTGGACTTGCTGCACTTGGAAGACTTACTCTTTCCAAATTGGACTTGTTCCTTTTACTGGACTTGCTGCGCAACCTGGACTTGCTGCACTTGGAAGACTTACTCTTCCAAATTGGACTTGCTGCGCAACCGGGACTTGCTGCGCTTTGGAGACGTACTCCTCTAACTGAAACTCTTAAGTTTCGTTAGTGACAATACTGGAGGTTTCTTTCTAAACCTTATTTTTTTCTCTCTCTTTTTTTATTTCTATTCCATTTCAAGTATAAATACAAAACGCGCGAATCGGATAGAGAGACGCCATTGTGACGTCACGCGAACAAAAATAGCATACAAAAATGGCGGCAAATTGTGTTTGTTTTATACAAATAAATTGATATTTTTGACAACAGCCCCCTTCTAAAGAAATATTCCATATTTCAAAATCATGGCAAAAATATCTGATTTATTCTGTCTGCATATCCTCTGTTGATATTGTAATGTGGGGACTGTCTTCATCATCTTCATCTTGTCTGCTCAGATAATCTGCAAAGATGTTGTCTGATCCTTTTATTGCCTCAATCCGGAATTTATATGACTGCAAAAATAATGCCCATCTCACTAATCTTCCATTATCTGGTGTGGATTTCTGGATATATGCTAAAGAATTGTGGTCTGTTTGTATGACGAATTCCTTCCCATAAAGATACTTCTGGAATTTTTTTATTCCGAATACTATGGCAAGGCACTCTCTTTCTCCAACTGAGTAGTTCTTCTCACGATCGAGCAGCTTCTTGCTGGCAAAGGCAACTGGAAATAAACCCTCTTCATACTGCTGCAGTAACGCTGCTCCGATCCCGGGTACTTGAACCATCACACTGTAAAATGAATTGTTTAGAAAAATCTGGTAGTCGAAGAATAGGCGATCTGGTGAGTTGATCCTTCAAGGTATTAAAAGCACTATATTGACTTGCTTCCCATTTGACATAATTCGGCTGTCCCTTTTTCGTCAAGTCTGTTAGAGGTGCTGCTATTTCGGCAAATGAAGGTATGAATTTTCTGTAATAGCCCGCTAATCCTAAAAATGCCCTAACTTGTCTTTTGTTTTTTGGAACTGCTGCTTGCCTTATGCGATTAAGTTTCTCCTCTTCCATCTGAACTATTCCATTTCCAACCATATGTCCTGTAAATCCAATATTGCCAAACCCAATAAACATTTTGATGGTTTAACTGTAAGACATGCTTTTTTTAGTCTTTGGAGGAGGTCTCGTAGCATAACAAGATGATCATTCCAAGTTGGAGTATGTCCTATCATATCGTCGATATAATTATCAACGTTGTTACATCCTGCTAGCAGCTTCCTCATCATACGATTGAAGGTCGCCCCAGAGTTGACCATTCCAAATGGCATTTTCTTAAACTGGTAACTCCCTCTGTCTGTAGAAAATGCTGTCATTCTTCGGCAACTTTCAGCAACTGGAATCTGCCAGTAACCTTTACATAAGTCGATCTTTGTAAAAAACTTATCATCTTTCAGTCTTGCCAGAATATCATCCACACTAGCCATAGGTTCGGTATCAAACTTGGTCACAGATTTAAGGCGTCGAAAGTCAATGCAGAATCTATTGCTTCCGTCTTTCTTCTTTACGATTACGATAGGTGCATTGTACTCGGATACAGATTGTTCTATAACATCAGCTTCCAGCATCTTCTGAATTTCATCTTCCACATCTTGACGCTTAGCGTATGGTATTGGGTACTGCTTCACTGGGATAGGTTTGTGGTCAGTCAGTTCGACGTGGTGCTGTATGAGAGGAGTTGTTCCTGGTTGTTCGGAGAACACCTCACTAAATTCTTGAAGAAGATCTAAGACTTGTTTTCTCTGTTCCTGAGTAAGTCTTTCACAGATCTTGACATCATTAAATGTTTCACCACTTATGTATCCTGGAAACTCTAGAAGACTTTCATCGTCTACCGCTCCACCTTGAATATGGTTGTTATCTTCTATAATTGCCACACTTGCTGCAATCGTGTCTTTGCGTTCTTCATACTTCTTTAGCAAATTGATGTGATATGTTCTCGTTCTATCACCAACATTTATTCTATAGTCAACTCCGTTGATAGCCTCAACAACTTCATATGGTCCTTTCCATTGTAGCATCATCTTATTCTTATCTGTCGGAAGCAAGAGTAGTACTTTGTCGCCAAGTTTTAATACTCGTTTGCGAGCTTTCTTATCGTAATGATGTTTGTATGTCTTCTGAGCTCTATTTAGACTTTCTCTTGCTATCTTGCACGTTTCTTCCAACCGCTGCTTTAAATCAAATACATATTGATATGTGTTCTGTGTCTCAGGATTTTCTTTCGCTGTCCATATTTCTTTCAACACTTGCATTGGTCCCCGCACTGTTCTTTCATATAAAAGTTCAAAGGGTGAGAATCCTGTACTTGATTGTGGTACTTCTCTATAGGCAAATAATACTGCCGAAAGGTATCTATCCCAATCTTTGGGTCTTTCTTGGCACATCTTCTTTAACATGCTCTTCAGGACTCCATTCATACGCTCACAAAATCCATTGCACTTTGGGTTGTATGGTGTGGTGAAGAGTTGCTTCACTGATATAAGACGAGTTACTTCTTTCATCAGGTCAGATGTAAATTGGCTGCCTCTGTCACTTAAAACTTCACTTGGGAGACCTACTCTCGAAAAGATGTCAAGAAGTGCTTCTGCTACTCTTTCTGTGTCAATTCGTGGTAATGCACCGCTTCTGGGTATCGCGTGGCATAATCCACCACTGTTAATATATATCTGTTTCCACTGTCTGACACTGGTGCAATAGGTCCTATTAAATCTATGGCTATTCTGTGGAAGGGTTCTTCAATCACTGGCATGTCTCCTAAAGGAACCTTCTTAACTCGGCCTTTCGGAAGGGTCTTTTGGCATTTGTCACAAGATCGGCAAAATCGTCCAACTTCACTTGAAATCCCAGGCCAATAGAAACTTGACGTGATCCTGTCCTCTGTTTTCTTCGCTGAAAGATGTCCTCCAACGATCGATTCGTGAGCAAGTTCCATCACTCTTTTGCGTTTGCTTGCTGGTACGACAATCTGTTTGATCTCGTAGTCATACGCCCCTTTCGTCTGATGATAAACTCTATACAGCACTCCATTTCTTATTGCAAATTTGTATTTTGCACCACCCTTGGTTTCGAGCATGTCTTCTGTCTTTGCTAAATCCCACAGCTTTTGCAATGCTCTATCTTCCTTCTGTGATTCCTTTAATGTCTCCACATTTACTTCTGTTTCACAGGAGGGTTTCGGCACATTCAGTGCTTTCGTTGGTAGCTCTGCTTTTCTACTCTGTGATCTTGTCATAACCGCAGCTACTGATGTATCAGCAATCTTCTTTTTCCATTCAGGATCAGGTCTATCAAGTACACCAGGAACATTCCCAATGACTAAGTCACAAATCAACGACTTTGGTACCATTGCCTCAATTTCTCCAATGTAATACGGAGTATCAACCCATATCTTCGCCATAGGTACAACTTTGGCGTCCCCATCTATTGTGATCATCACTATTTCTTTGCCTAGAAATTGCTTTTTCTTTGACTAAGTCTCTTCTTACAGCAGCGGATTCGCATCCAGTGTCCCTTAACACTTTCACTTCTTCTGTTCCTACGAATCCTCTCTGTACCTCCAAGTTCCTCTCCCCTTTTAAGCTGTCAATGGTACAAACTCCTGCAAGTATTGGGACTGACTCCCCACTTGCCAACTTCAATTTTCCGTCTTCAGTATTGTTTTTCAATGGACTGTTTTTTACTTCCGTTTGAACACACACTGCTGCTAACTTCTGGTCATTCTTTGCTGGAGCTGATCTCATCTGCCTACAATCTCTGGCAAAGTGTCCTGCTTTATTACAGATAAGCAACTCTTTGGAGTGTTACTCCTGCTGTTTTGTCTACAGTCACGCGCTAAATGACCTGCTTTATTACATATAAAGCAGGTTTTCCGCAACCCATTCTTTCTCTTCTGTCTTTCGACTGGACTGCTCATGACTGGTGGAGTTGTGCTTCCTTTGTGGCACAACACTCTTCGACAATATTGAAGGTGTCCCCTTATGTGCTTCGATGTACTGCTCTGCAAGACGTGTTATCTCGTCCATCGACTTTGGTGTTCTCTCTTTCAGAAACACCGCTAATTCGGCTGAACAACCTTCAATAAACTGCTCTCTTATCATTAAATCACATAAGGATTCATACGTCTTTTCTATTCCAGCCAGTTCAGTCCAACGACTGAAGTATCTCTTTATTCTTGACACAAATTGGAAGACCGACTCTCCTTGGTCTGGTTTACTTTGTCGAAATTTAGATCTGAATCCCTCTTCAGTCAACTGATACCTCCTTAGGATCGCTTTCTTGAGAGAATCGTAATTACAGGCCTCTTCTTGTGGCATGCTTGTGTACACCTCCAGTCCCATTCCTGTTAAAAGTGAGCTAAGACTTATGGCCCAGCTCTCCTCTTCCCACTTTTGACTTTGAGCATATCTCTCAAACCTTTCCAGATATGCGTCAATGTTATCGTGCTCTTCATCAAACTTTGGATCTTAGGTCTGTACGCCTTACAAGTATCAGTACTGTCTACTCTGTTGAGCCTCAAACGCTCAATCTCTAAGTCTCTCTCCTTCATTTGCAGTTCAAAGTTCATCTCCATCTGTCTCCTTTCTTCATCACGTCGTTGAGCTCTCTCTTCCCTTGCTGTACATTCCTCTTCCTTATCTTTGATGAAAAGGATCAAGTCTCCACCGGACAATCCAAGTCTCTCGCCAAGTCTCAACCCTTCATCGTAATACATCATGCTTGTTATGATAGCTGCAATATTATTATAGTTAATCCCGGACGAGCCCCAATTTGTCAAGTTTTGGGTTAACTATAATGGTGACAATATCTGAGGTATCTTCCAAGCAGTATACACGATGAAGGTTTCCTAGATATACTTGACTTGCTGTACCCCTAGACTTGCTTCGCTTCTTAGACTTGCTTCGCTTCTTAGACTTGCTCCTCTAATTTAAATTGCTCCTCTCACTGAACTTGCTGCGCAACCTGGACTTGCTGCACTTGGAAGACTTACTCCTCCGAATTGGACATGCTCCTGTTACTGGACTTGCTGCGCAACCTGGACTTGCTGCACTTGGAAGACTTACTCTTCCAAATTGGACTTGCTCCTTTTACTGGACTTGCTGCGCAACCTGGACTTGCTGCACTTGGAAGACTTACTCTTCCGAATTGGACTTGCTCCTTTTACTGGACTTACTGCGCAACCTGGACTTGCTGCACTTGGAAGACTTACTCTTCCAAATTGGACTTGCTCCTTTTACTGGACTTGCTGCGCAACCTGGACTTGCTGCACTTGGAAGACTTACTCTTCCAAATTGGACTTGCTCCTTTTACTGGACTTGTAAAATTTGTCCGGAATTTATATGACTGCAAAAATAATGCCCATCTCACTAATCTTCCATTATCTGGTGTGGATTTCTGGATATATGCTAAAGAATTGTGGTCTGTTTGTATGACGAATTCCTTCCCATAAAGATACTTCTGGAATTTTTTTATTCCGAATACTATGGCAAGGCACTCTCTTTCTCCAACTGAGTAGTTCTTCTCACGATCGAGCAGCTTCTTGCTGGCAAAGGCAACTGGAAATAAACCCTCTTCATACTGCTGCAGTAACGCTGCTCCGATCCCGGTACTTGAACCATCACACTGTAAAATGAATTGTTTAGAAAAATCTGGTAGTCGAAGAATAGGCGATCTGGTGAGTTGATCCTTCAAGGTATTAAAAGCACTATCTTGACTTGCTTCCCATTTGACATAATTCGGCTGTCCCTTTTTCGTCAAGTCTGTTAGAGGTGCTGCTATTTCGGGAAATGAAGGTATGAATTTTCTGTAATAGCCCGCTAATCCTAAAAATGCCCTAACTTGTCTTTTGGTTTTTGGAACTGCTGCTTGCCTTATGCGATTAAGTTTCTCCTCTTCCATCTGAACTATTCCATTTCCAACCATATGTCCTGTAAATCCAATATTGCCAAACCCAATAAAACATTTTGATGGTTTAACTGTAAGACATGCTTTTTTAAGTCTTTGGAGGAGGTCTCGTAGCATAACAAGATGATCATTCCAAGTTGGAGTATGTCCTATCATATCGTCGATATAATTATCAACGTTGTTACATCCTGCTAGCAGCTTCCTCATCATACGATTGAAGGTCGCCCCCAGAGTTGACCATTCCAAATGGCATTTTCTTAAACTGGTAACTCCCTCTGTCTGTAGAAAATGCTGTCATTCTTCGGCAACTTTCAGCAACTGGAATCTGCCAGTAACCTTTACATAAGTCGATCTTTGTAAAAAACTTATCATCTTTCAGTCTTGCCAGAATATCATCCACACTAGCCATAGGTTCGGTATCAAACTTGGTCACAGATTTAAGGCGTCGAAAGTCAATGCAGAATCTATTGCTTCCGTCTTTCTTCTTTACGATTACGATAGGTGCATTGTACTCGGATACAGATTGTTCTATAACATCAGCTTCCAGCATCTTCTTAATTTCATCTTCCACATCTTGACGCTTAGCGTATGGTATTGGGTACTGCTTCACTCGGATAGGTTTGTGGTCAGTCAGTTCGACGTGGTGCTGTATGAGAGGAGTTGTTCCTGGTTGTTCGGAGAACACCTCACTAAATTCTTGAAGAAGATCTAAGACTTGTTTTCTCTGTTCCTGAATGTTCCAAAATATGATAACTGTTAATTCCACCTGCTATAAAAATTTCAAGACCCTCATTAGATAATGGGAGTTTGGACCCGCCTTTTAAATTTTGGTCCAATGACAAGTTAGCGGCAGTTTTAGCCCAATGATTATGGTAGTGGCCCGACTTCCCATTATATGCAAACTATGTAATATACTAACTTTAATAAAAAAGTAAAATATGATTTATTGACTCATCTCGTAAATATAGAATGCATGTTATTATTGTTGCAGAGTCTTTATCACATTTCATTAATTTAATCATGAATATGGTGATATTATTATGAAAACAAAAATGATAAAGGGATGAATTGTGTTTTAACACCATACCTTTTTATTTTACTCTGTTGAGTATTATTAAATCATAGTTTGCAACATAATTGGAAACAGTTTCCCACGTTTTAATCATTTAATGAAAATATTAAAAGCAGTCTAAAAATTATATATTTTGCTTTATTATAGAAAAGGTTATGTATAAAACATGCGTTTATTTGTATTTATAGTCCAATACACTTAAAGAGACTTAGGTCTTCATTAGTACAGCTGGGAACTAATGACTTTTACAGTGTGGTTACAATAATCAGGGGTCACTGTTTATTGGAATGTCAGTGAACATTACACCTGTATCAGTAAATGAGAAGAAGAAAACTTATATTTTCTTATCACACTTTTATTCTTTAAATATTTGATAAAAAATATCTATTTTGGGGGCACATTTTGTTTAAAAAATGTTGTTCAAACATAGTATACAGCATAAATTTTGGATTTAATACAAAATTAAATGTGATTTTAATTACATCTAAATTTTGAATGCAATTGAATTAAAGTGAATTTAATGTAAGTTAAATTTCAAAATTTACTTTCAGTTTACTTTGCGTTTAATTTTTCATGCAATTCTTAAATGTCCTTTGCATTTAAAATGCTCTTATATGTTATTAAATTTCTGAACTAATTGTAATTGTGGGACAATAAATCTGGTACTTCTTTATGAATTTAGTGGATATTCATGCATGTAATTTTTTGAATGCCAATGATCAAATTTCACACAATGTATAAACAGAAATTTAATTCACCAACATTTCATATAATTCCAAATTTAATGAAATGATAGTGAAATACATCTAATGATTTATATGAATTTAGAGAGTCTTCACACAAGTAAATATGAAGGTCATTGAATTAAAATTTAATGCCATGAAGTTAAGGGGAGTGGGGTGGGTGTCCGACCAGAGCGCATGGTCTGGAAGGCCTCACAAGGGCCCGTGTCCAGTTTGAGGTTATCCCATGTGTTAATCTCATCCGAGTCTCTTACGTGTGTTTTAGGATTTATATTCCTATATATAGTACAGGGGCCAGAAACGTCTACCATGCATCCCCTAGACTTTTTTTCATAGGTACCAAGCTGTTCGGCAGGATCAACTCTTTCTACATAAAAACATTTCCCATAAAAACTCTTTTGAACTATTTTTGATATCATTGTTTCCATTGCAACCGTTCATTTTTGGAAATGACAAATATACAGATGATAATCAGTCATATCTTGGTCAGTTTTGGTGATAAAACAATAAATATGATAACAATATGGATCTGAGATATTTTTATAAGCAGTACTTTTATGTTAATTAACTAATTTGCATATTCATGAACATTAATGAGAAAGTTACTAAATGACAAAATTGTGTTAAAAAATAACATTTTCTAAGTTTTTAATCAATTTAAATGTACCAAACAGTTATTATCTGGTCTTAAAGTCTCTCAGTGTTTTCTGAAATATATTTTGTTACTCTTATGGTCATTTTATTTACTGATTTATAGTGTTCGCAGACATAGAGTTAATACTTAATTGAAGGAGGAATAATAATGTCACATACATTACACATATTACGTTACTATCTCAACAAACTGTTTTATTGCATTAATTATTTAGAAATTATTCTAGAAACATAACTAATATTAGTTATTTTGAACTATAAGAACTCAATATGTTTCTTTACTTCCCAGACTGTGAGACTTTTTCCCGTAACACACTTGAAAATACGTTACCACTACCATTGAATTTTTTAAGGATATTTAAAGAAATTGAAGCCATAATTATCACGTACTGATATATTTAAACTGTTAGGGGTAAATTTATGATATTTTTCTTCTGTTAACTCAGAAATTGCCTAATATATATCATACCATCTAAGTAACTGTGTTTTTAGCTGGAATTTCAATAAAACACATCATACTCAATCTGTGCATTCATATGATCATTAAGCTTATATATGCAGTCATTCTGTAAATATAAACCAGGTTTTATAAAAAGTGCTTTTGAATATTAGAAATAGTAGCGTTATAAGGAAATATACAAAACAAACCCAGTTAGCTCAATAGGAAGAACAAATATCTATGAATCATAGGGTCATGCGAAGATATCTGGATGAGGCCTTTCTTCTCCATAACGATTTGATAAAGAACTCGTCACTGAAGTCATTCGACTTCCACCTGTTTCATACGGAGAACTTAGCACTTACTTATAGGAACTGATTAGTTCTGGTAACGAATCCACTAACACTGGTTAGGTTAAGTGCTCAACGTTACGTTTCTTTTGAAAAGTGGTGCTAAACCAAAACTACCAAACAAAGAAAATATGCAGGTATTTAAATTCAGAACATTAGATTTTTGAATATCAATTAAAATTATGTATCAAAGGCTATGCTAAAGGCAGGACCTCTTTTTGTCAAAAGTCCAAACTGTACAAGAGACTTACGGGCATTTGTAATAAAATGATACAAATTGCTTCAGAATTAACGTGTAATCAAATGTCATTCATAACGATAAAGTAATTTGTGGATAGGTTATAATCTTCTTTTATCAGTTGCTTTCCATTTTATAAGTGTAATATGATACAATGCAACACATAATTCATAATAGCTAACCAACAAGAGAGCAAATATGTTATAGTAGGTGGCATTAAAGTGAACATATCGTAAGACGCATCTTAATCAAGACGTGCAGAATGTTATTCTTGTAACACTGCTGCCTCAAATTATTATTATTATTATTATCATTATTATTTACCAGATTTTTATAGCGCTCTTTTCATCTATAAAATAAACGTTTAAAAGCGCTGTACAAACTACATATCACAGAATGATATGGACATACAATACAACACAAAATATATATCAACAATAAAAGGTATTTAGCCTGAATCGAGTTTTACTCTACATATTAATTGTACTAGATATTTTAAAGAACAATAAACAATAATTTCCATTGCAAAGCTTGTTTTTCAGTGCAAAGTGAGTTTCAATAGACCTTGAAGAAAAAGTATGTTTTCAATGATCGTTTGAAAGCATCCAAGCTTTTAGCGTCTCTAATGGTAGCCGGAAGAGCATTCCATAACTTCGGTGCAGCTGATGAAAAACTACGATCACCGTACTTCACAGTTTCGCTTTTTGGAACAACTAGTTGTTTTGAGTTGTTCTTGGATCTCAAATTTCTTGCTGGCTGATAGAGTTCCAGCAAGTCTTTAGTCCACTCTATGAGTAACTGGTATCCAATGCAGTTCTTTTAATACCGGCGTAATGTGATCATAACGCGATATTCTCGTTATAATTCGAGCTGCAGTGTTCTGAAGACTTTGAAGTCTATTCAGCAAGACCTTCGGAACACCATACAAGAGCGCATTGCAATAATCAAGGCGTTAAGTGACGAGTGAATTTACTAGAGATTTTGTAGTATCTGTATTTAGATATTTCCTGATGTGGCCTATTTGACGTAGCTGTCCGTACCCTGATCTACAAACTGAGTTAATATGTTTTTACATGCTCATTTTGGAGTCTAGAAAAGCACCAAGATTCCTTACACATTTAGATGGTGTAATGTTCTCTTCTCCAATTTTCACAGTAACCGATTCAATATGTTTTTCGTTTCTTTGAGAGGTAAATACAATGACTTCAGTTTTATCGGCATTGATTTTCAACATGTTGCTGTTCATCCAAGATACGATTTCTACGAGACAGTTTTCAACACAGCGTAAAGCATCCTTTTGAGAGACCGGATTTGTTGGTTTGAAAGATATATAAAGCTGCCCATCATCGGCGTAAAAATGATGATTTAGTCCATGTTTCTTGCATATTGTACCAACTGGTTTAGTGTACATTGGTATTTTGGTCCGATAACGGACCCCTGTGGGACACCGTATGTCATTTGCACTGGTTTTGACAATTCACTATCTATGGTCACTGTTTGGTAGCGGCCGCTCAGATATGAAGTTATCCATTCAAGTGGTTTCCCTGCGATACCAAAGTGGTCATGGAGGCGGTGCAATAGTGTCTTGTGGTCGATGGTATCGAAAACAGCCGAAAGGTCAAGCATCACTAACATTGTTACTTCATTTTGGTCAAGGGAGTTGAGAATGTCATTTTGAACTTTCAGTAATGCAGTCTCAGTGGAGTGAAATTTTCTGTATGCAGACTGGTGTTCTTCATGGAGACTGTTCAAAGACAAGTGGCTTTCCAAACGAGCAATGACTACCTTTTCAAGTATTTTAGACACGTACGGTAAATTAGATACAGGTATGTAGTTCTTCAGAACATTTGCATCTAGATCTGATTTTTTGATGAGTGGTCTGATCAACGAACTTTTGAAGGATTTCGGTACATATGCTTTCTCCAAAGAAAAATTGGTTATTTTAGTGAGAGATGGTAGCAGTTCTTCTAAGCATTCTTTCAAAAGCCATGTTGGAAGTGGATAAATTGTATGCAGTTCATATTTTTCAGACATTTCATCATGATTTTAGATTAAGACTTTAACCAATCCATTCAATTTTACTATAACAGAACACTGTTTAAGCTGTTTAAGGTAGTGCCTTGGGCTGTGAGGGCAGATTCACATTTCACTACATCTGATGAACAGTCCCAATCAAATGAAGTCAGCTATCATTTTGCTTGGTTGTATTCTATGCTTCCAAAGGATCAATTAAAAAACAAAACTATCACAACAACAGTCTTTAAGTGCCATATGTGATGGTTGTAAAATGTCTGCTCATACTCTGATTCAGCGTTGTTAGATTTTCTGGTCCTTTGGGATCCTGGAGTCCATTCAACTTTACTATAACAGAATTCCGCTTAAGCCGGTGCTAGGGGGCGCAAGGGGTGTTTCACTTTTCATTACCTCTCATAAACAGACTTGATCCGACTGAGTCTGCTATTTATTTGTTTGGATGTGATATTTGTTTCCAAGTTTGAGTAGTATTAAGTATTTGTTTTCTTCACAATATGGTTTTCAACCACTTAATATTGTTTACATTCTTTACAGCTTTTTTGCAAATTTATCAGTTTATATCTAAAAATTACTTAATCTACCTGTTTATTTCATTTTTTTTTTCATTTCTTCTTTTGTTCAGCGCTGCTTTTCAACCATGAATATTTTATCAATGAGCGCATAAATATCTTATTATAATGCATGTGTTTCTGAAATTTAAAACCAAAATGCTTTATTTCTCACGTAAATGTCTGCATAGATACACTTCACGATCACACGAAACAAAGGCGAATATCCATTACGAAAACACATGTTCCATGAAGGCAGCCCCAAATCGTAACCCTGTATCTGTGTATGGATGTTTGCAGGGATGTGTACATAATTAATATATACAGAATATAATTATGCATAAAATACATAATCGGTGTAAAATGTAGTTGTTGACAACAGTATTGAAACCATCAAATAAAGAACGACATACTTAAAATCTGATTTTAGTATAAATAGCCACCGGTTTCTTTTTGCCACGCCGGTATTTGGCAAATTCAACCTATATTTATAGGCCCTTCACAAATATGAAAACTGTTTTAAACTGTTGTATTTACTAACCTGCTTCAAAGTTAGTATAAATTAATTCTATATCCGTACTAGTTTTTATGGGCTTTTTTGTAATCTGTATGGAAAGATTGCATTTGGCATGGCAAAAAAACGATTTTGCAAAGGCAAATCGGTCTTTTGTCATTGCAAGAAATATGATCATTTTGCCATGGCAATTTTTCTTCTCATTTTATGAAGAACTTCATCTTATTTTTTTTTAATTTTTGACATGACAAAGAACTGCCATGGCAAAAACCTGCCATGGCAAATCAATGGCAAAAATTTGCAATGGCAAGTCCATGGCAAAAATCTGCCATTGCCATAGCAAATATTAATTATAAATGATGACAAATTGCAGATTGGCAAATACAGAAAAACCAGACGTTCTGTCGCTTTAGCATGAGAGGGGTGTGGGAATGCTTATTCTAATATGACTAGACAATGCTTAAATCATCACAACGATATTATGTTGACGTCACGTCGACATGATATTTTGTGCCATGTACGCACTGAGAAATTTGATCAAATATCTTACTTAAAAACACGTTTAAAACAACATGTCACATAGCACAACTATCTTCATAAATTTACACACACACACTGAGTTGGTAATTCGCCATGCACAACAATTCGCCATCATTTGTGCCCTAATGGAACTATTCCGCAAGACGTATTACCATTTCCGGTCCTGGCGTATAGAAACAAAGGAGCGTGACGTCCTACCATTTGGCGCCATACATGCGCTAATAAACAGTTCAGTCATAGCTTACCTAAATATTTCGGTAAATGATATATTAGAATCGAAATAGCTTATAGCACAAACGTGTTTAAACATTTTTATACACTCGGGCGGTTAAACGTCGTACAAAATAATTCATCGTGTAAGTTTTACGCTCGACGTATAACCGTCAATCGTGTACAAATAGTGTTAAAACACTGTTTTGCTTTACATTATTTCTTAAATGATACAACTTCGCTAAATGATACAATCGATGTTAAATGATATAAAACTGACACCAAATGATACAATCTACGTTGAATACTACAAAATTAAGGTTCTCTAAAAGTTAGAAAACTAACGGTAGATGATACAGTATTTTTAGGCTCGCTAAAAGCTACAAAACTTTTCTATAGGGGTATACTATAATTTCTACATTTGTAGCTTATCTCGCGATATTATTATCTCATTTAATAAACGACTTGTCACACGAAAATCTGAATATAGTTTTGCATATTTCTTATTTGCTAAGCAAATCTATTTTTTTCTATACCTATAATTACATATTCACGTTTAAATTTCCGCATGCACACATATTTGTACATATACAACCTCCTCGGAATTAGGCGTGCATGCGTGAAACTATACGCGTACAATGGTAGATATATAGCTGCACGCGAATTTATACGAGCACCCAGAATTACGCATGCCTGTGTTAAATTACAAGTATATATCTACGTATACATTTACGCGTACACTTGTAAATATATAGGTACACGCCTATATTTAAGTGCAGCTAGAATGTTAGTGCACGCGTAAATCTATACGTCCATGTATATATTTTTTATACGTGAATGCGTAAATTTGTAGGTACATTCAAATATGGACGTGCACACGTATATTTATACGAATTTACATTATGACAAGTGCATGAATAAATACGCGCGCAGGTCCATATAAGCGTGCATTTTCATTTTTACGCGTGCAAGTTTAATATATACACATTGACGTATATATTTACATTTAAAATATGCACTTATATTTTGAAATATACACGCACGCAAAGCAGACTTTCGACCCAAATGGTATACCATACATAACTACGGGAATAAATTATTTTTCTAAAAAGCATATGTGACAACACTTTGTCGTTAATTAAGCAATAATATGTCTCATTAGTGATTTGTCCTTGAAATAAATCATTTCTTCGAGTTCATATGCAAATGAATTATACCACGAGGGCGCTGCCCGAGTTATGTAACTATACGCATCTGAACGACGAACAGTGATTCTATTTAAATGAGATATAATATTTCTATTTTAACACGTTATCAAGGATTATTGTGTACATGTTTGAAGATTATCACCAAATATTTGCCTGTTCCATGTGATTGTCTTTTACAGCGCACCGCCATGACGGTTTACGCTATGACGTAAAATTCTGAAGTACAAACTGTTTTGTATAATAATACACAGTTTCAATCTTCTTTGTTTAATATGGAAATAAATCGGGTCGAGTTAGAATGTTCTATAACGAATGTGAATACATTTGACAGCGCATGCGTACCGAAAGTTTCTGTATTGAAATACATTAATATAAATCAATGGCCCGATTTCAAACAGCATCCGTCCGAGACCTACTAAAGATACTCTGATGCAAGCATATATATTTATGACTAAACGGTCATAAAATGACCATATTTTTTACATGTATCAAAACATGTGTATTTACGTGCATTTTATAGGAAAGAAATATGTGTTTTCCACAAGCAGAATTAATTCATTAAGAAAAGTGAGTAAGCCAAAAAGCGGCCCCACATATATTGTCGCACTACCGTTAAGTGTCGCAACTACCGGTAAATGTGGCAAGGTTGACATTAAATGTCACAACCACCGTTAAATGTCACAAAATCATCTGCCGCTATATATCGCACCTATAACGATATATGTCGCAAGAAATTATACACCGTTTTATGTCGCAACATTAACGTTTATTGTCGCACTGCCTATTGAAAACTAAGACATAATTATATTAACAATCCATTGTATATTCTTTCTTTAAAAATTTTCTTTAATATAATAGTGGTGTTAGCTTTAAGCCCGACGGAAGTAATACTCATACATTCTAGTATACTTTCTAAAGGCAGCAGTTTTAACATGTAAATATTATACAAATAATTATATATATACTAATTGTTTGTACATATTGAAAGAAGAGGGCCACCTAGATAGCTCACCAGACCTTCACAGTTTGCTTGAACAGTTTTGATAAAGGGTCGCGCAAGAAAAATATCGGTGATTTTTTTTTTAAATAGGGACAGTGTTTTCTGACAGGAAGATGTTTAACTTTCCACATAATAGATACGGGTTGATAACATCATCGAGTGTCTGAGGGGTGGGATATGGGTGCGGTATATGTGGAGAAGAGGATGAATAATGATACAGGAATCTAAAATACAATACCAACAAATAGTAAACAAGTATTTTTAAGGCAGGAGGGGGTTAATGTGTGGGGTGAAAGTGGAGGAGTTAGTGGGTGGGGGTTACTTGCGCAGAGAGGATAATAATATGATACTGTGAGACAAAGTCAAGAAACTAAAATTTAAAATAATATATATTAAGGTGGCCGCTCGGTGCTTGAAATAATGCACAGAGGACCACTTAGGAACTTCCTCCACCGTTAAAGCTGGGTAGTCGCCTTATGTCAGTAACTAAAATTGCAACACAGAAATAGAACACATGATCACTAAACAGGAAATAATTCGTTTTCTACCACTTCACTGGTACACTGGAACACTTCATGAACAGATTTAAATCTCATTTGTGCACAGGCACAGACGTTTTCAAGATTGGTGCAGATAACATTACTCACATGTGCATCAGTTTGCCATTGATTGTCTTTCAGCATATTAGAGTGCGATTTCTCGGTGGCAAGGCCTTTCTATGTCGCTTATATCATACATTTTCCTATTACAAGAAAAAATATATTTTGTAGCGGCAGTTACTGAAATGAGTCTTACTGTTGGACTATGCAGGATTTGACTAGTTTAGCCTATGACTTTGACTCTTTTTTATATTTGGTATTGTGTAGGGAAGTTGTCGGCAACTATCTAAATACAAATGTTTTAGTTTTATGACATCTGCATAAAAGCACAGTGTTACGTTTAGGACATACACTAAGATTTTTTTTTTTTTTGAGTTACCTCGAGCAATCTACATAAGATGTCGAGCGATCGAGACGTGATGTCGTGCACTCGAATTAACATATCGAGCGCTGGAGATAAACTATCGTGCTCTCATGAAAGGATGTCATGCGATCGATATAAGATGTTTTGCGCTCGAAATAAAATGTCTACTGTCGAGATAAATGTCGCACAATCGAGATAAGAAGTTGTGCTCTCGAGAAAGGTTGTCGTGTGATCGAAATAAGATGTCTTGTGCTTAAGGTAAAATCTCACGTTCTCGAGATAAGATGTTGTGCACTCGAGATAAGGCGTCGTGCGATCTAAGTAAAATGTCTTGTGCTCGAGGTAAAATGTCATGCTCTCGAGAAACGATGTCGTGCCCTCGAGTTAAGATGTCATGCGAACGAGATAGCATGTAGTGCGCACGAGATCGGGAGAGTTTTGATGGTCCTAGATCGATCACTTGAGTTTCAGAACTTGAAGTCTTGCGTTGACCTAAAAGACTTTACAACACGTCAATGTGACACGACAATGTGATACGACAATACGACAATGCGACACATGATGATTAATGTTACATGACATAAATAAGACTCCATAGGATTCCGTAGTTTACACCTAAAATAATTTTAGTACTCTTGTAAATACCGCCTTTAAATTTCAAATCAATAACTTATGTATGGCACGGCATCATTGAAAAGCAAACATGAGTTTATAACGGTATGTACTTCTAAACCCTTCCCGTATTCCACTCAATGTATACTCATGTATGCACGCACGCACTCATGTTTTCTTATATCGCGTTCAAAATATTTGAAAGCAACATTTAAGTTGTTAAGACTGTTGAACTTCCCTTATCTATTTCCCCTTTTTTGTCTGTGTGACATTAAGCGTTGTTGTTGCGACATATAACAGTGGACAAATTCTTGCGACATTTAGCGTTAAAGATGCGGCATGTAGCGGCTAATGATTTTGTGACATTTTGCAGTGGTTGGGACATGTAACGTGAACGTTGCGACATATAAGGTGGAATGCGCCCCAATTTTTTTTGCCGAATATTGTCCTGAAATATATGTTGTACAAAATTCTTGATATATGCGATTGATTCCCGGTTTTACTTTTTCGCAATATTGTTCGTGTTTTCTGCTATTGTGTCAGATACATGGCCCCTGACGTCAGTTTTCGTGCAATGCCGAATTCCGAGTGTTTTCAGCATTTTTTCCTTTCCTGCGCTCTGAAAATCATATACATGAAAAATACAAACTAATGTTCATTTTGCAAACAGAAAATACTACTCAATGGTATAAAATTCAGTGATATGAAATTGATGCTTAGGACGTCAGTGACGATTTTGTGACGTCAGAACGGAAAAAATCACATCAAGTTTTGCTAAAAAATTTGCCTTAAAATTCAGTTTATTAATAATCGGCTCGATAAAAACACATATAATTTTGATATGTTGTTTCGCAATGTGTTTACGTCTAGTAGACACATAAATACTTAGAGGTCACCGATATAACATAACTTTACCCGCATCCCCACATGGTTTGTGTCTATATGACGCTAGAGTAAAAAAAAATGTGTTTCAACCTACACAACTCACGTTCGTGTTAAAAATGAGATGTATTTATTATAAGAATTGTTCACGATATATTCGATCTCAACTTCAGATGCCATGTTCTAGTGAAAGGAAACACCTTTGACAAAATGTATATATTGTACAATTGTCCGTAAGTATTTGACCTGACACTCACCAATTTTTGCTAATATTTTCGGACGTTTTCGTTACTTTACGCAATATTGTATCCTGAAAATATCTATGATTTAATTTACAAAAATAACTTTTATAGTTAACCGAAACTGGTATCATTTTTAATATCCTTGGTAAACGACTAGCGATCAAAACCCCGACCTTCCGCACGTGAGAGACGAGGAGAGAAAGACAGTGAGGCAGAGTAGCTAGTCCAGCGAACAGACTGTGGATGCCTTGGGTATATATAGATGTAGAAACTGTAGTTTCGTGTTCACAATCTGAACATTTGAATTTAAATAATTTTAAGTCATATCAACGTATCAACACACATTATACATGTTGATTAACCAATGATCTTTTCCGATAATATCCTTAGATGCAAAATGTCGTTTACATAATTTACATCCTATCTCATTAAGATATTTCATATCTACAATTCTTCTTTTAAGAAAATGTCCGTACTCACCTGAATGTTATTACATGTTTTTAAAAAAATCGACTTTTTCTTTAACACTGTCTTAGCAAATCTCACCATATGTCTTTCAATACTTTCATGTCGATTCATTTCATCAATTCATTCCGAATTTGTGTTAATATATGCAGCTTCGCATATTCTTTAGATTATTTGTTAAAAACATGACGATTAAACGTGTCATTTCTTAATGGGGTAGGGGTAAAATATCGTCAAATATTGAAACATTAAAGTCGGTAACCCCTTAGTATTTATGCGTCTACTGGACGTACACACACTGCGAAACAACATACCAAAATTTTACGTTTTTATTATCGAGTCGATTTTTTTATAAAGTGGATTTTAAGGCAAAATTTGTAACAAAACTTAATGTGAAATTTTCCGTTCTGACGTCACAATATCGTCTCTGACGTCCTAAGCGTAAATCGTAATTCGCTGAATTTCATACCATTAAGTAGCATTTTCTAAATGTAAAGTGACAATTATTTTGTATTTTTCATTGATATGACATTTAAAGCACAGGAAAGGAAAAATACCGAAAGCACCCGGGGCCATGTTTGTGACACAATAGCAAAAAACACGAACAATATGGCGACAAAGTAAACCCGAGGAGATCAATCGCATATATCTTGAATTTTATACAGTATAAATTTCAGGACGAAATTCGGCAAAAACATCTGGGGCGCATTCCACCTTAACGGTAGTTGCGATATTTAACGGTACCACACATACATTAAAATAAGTCAGTGATATATCTAAGTTGCTTAGTTCAAGTATTAACTTTAACGATGAAATATTTTTACCATACATAAAAATGTATATTTTTCCCGGACGTAAATCTGAAGGTGCCTTTTATATGAATTTTACTTGGTGTCACAAGCTGATTAAGCCTTATTTATTCGGCCAAAATACAAAGAAAATGTTTCAGTTGACAAGGAATCAACAATTGTATGAGAATAGATAAAATAACGTCTTATGTTATACTTGAAAGACCATAAACTAGTGACCTACTCTTTTCTCCACATGAACTTCGTGAAAATCATTCTGATAATACTAGTATAATACAGCTATACTTGACAAATAATCAAGGCCTTCGAGTGGGTTATCGTCTAATTTGCCACGGTTCAGAGTTCAGATGCGTAGGAATTGGTTAAATACCGAAGCACATGAATGATGAACCGTGGTAACAGACGACAAATCACAAGAAGGCATTGGTTGTTTTCATTCTGACATGCTCATTGAAATATTTTAATAAATATTATGCTGGACTTCATTTGCCCAAGGAGTGATTAACAGGTCAACATGCGGTCATTTAACGTCATAATTGACGTCATAATGCTCTCTTACCGGTCCGCTTTAACCGTTGTTTATCGCAGAATTAACAGAGCTTGATCTCCTTCTTTGTTTAACTGGAAATCAGATCGAGTCATGTTAGAATGTAAGCTATACTACAAGATGACAAATTGACAATTTAGGTCCTCCCTAAATTATTAAACAAAGCGCGGGAAATAAACGTCTGTAAACAGGAAAGGTATCATGACGAGCTATGTTTAGTTTCAGTTTTGTTTTCTCATTTGAAAGTTACGTTATTTATTTTCCATAAAATAACGTTTTTTTTTTTTTTTGTTGTTTTGTTTTTTGTTTTTTTTTGGAATTTGAGAAAAATTCTATGACGAATAAAGAGGAACCATCAAGGTATTTGAATTTTATCTTGTTTTATCTTGTTTTATGTAATAAAATATAAATTACTGTATAAATCTGCTACATAGTTCTAATTGAAAGCATGAGAACCATCTTATACCCAGGAGTGTAAAATGGAGAATACCAGCACCGGTAAAATCGTTTACGAAATTTTCTGGCATTCTGTTTATGAAAGCTATTTTGAGCTTACCATAAGACAAAAATATCTTCTTAATACGTTATAATAAGTTTATCAAATAAATGCTGCGGGCAGATATTTTTGAAATAAATACAATTTGAAACCTGTCCCAAGAAATCAAGTAGGTTTCTTGACCATACAGTTTAGGTCATATGAGATAAATCTCCTGAGGTTATTCAAATATTAAAATATTCTTAAAAACATATGATATAATCAGAGCTAAAAAGATACAGAAATAAAGAAAAACAATAAAATAAGAATGCAAAACAAGCGTCGGTAGTCAGATTAGTGAAATAACATTATACCATAATTGTATTAAATTTTTTCAGTACATCACTAGTATATAACGGTTGATTATAATATTATGTTTCAAACAGTGGGATTTTCATTTTCACTGCAGTTATACTAAACTTGAACTCAAACGAATATGAATTTACAGATAATCAGTAAATATACATCAGTAAGGGCGAAAAAGAATTTAACTACCTACACAAGCATAAAGGGATGCGCTCCATCATATTAAGATGTAAAAGAAATCTTAACATGTCAATGAATTATCTAAAATTTTACCATTTTCAGCAGCCTAATGTCATGAATTTGTGTATGACGTTGCCAAATGCCCATAACGCTGTATAATTTGATAAGAACATTTAAAACACATGAAGAAAATAAGTAAGATTGAAATCTCGTTAATTTTTCACTTGCAGACTAGCTTCTCGCGGTATATATTATAGTTCCGATGAAATAGTTCAATCTTACACTGAAATAATCAAATATCCTCTGTACGTTAATACGTCCTTAAGAGTCTTAAATTAGATTAAAATGACTTTAAAACTGTTTATCTGTCTACCATGTAAAATAACAAGGTAATAAAAATGCTATACACGTTTACTGAAATTCAGTTTAAAAGAACTGACTCAAATAAAATAATATTCCGGATGTTTAGAGAAAATTGAGATAATGGATTTCATATTCTTGGAAAATGTCCCAGTTTAGATCGCTAAAAAATAAGATCTAACTATGATTTCATGTATTCAAATGTAACTCACTATTGACTTCATTGTTATAAACTAATCTTTAATGATGAAAAGATATACTGACTTTGAATTTACAAGATATCCTGTAATCTGTATTCTACTTCGTTTAGATATGAGTACGCACAGCATGGCTTGCTACATCAGTACAAAAGCGCTGGAGACGCACGTTTGATCCTGTTTTATGAAATATCACTTCTCTTGTTCGTCTATTTCTGCCATAAAAAGGGACATATTCCGTAGAATGTGTAAATGAAATTATCGTAGCATATAATTTATTTACTTGATGAAGATAGCCTCGATGCAGGCTAAACACTGCATTTTTAAAAAATGTGTTCATAATGGTCATTATACTCAACGCTTTCTTTTAGCACTCTGCAACTGACACATAATACATATACCCAACCCATGTCCGAATTGCAATGGATTCGTCCAATCAAATGCCTAAGGTCAAAAATACCCCGCTGTGATCACAGCGTAACGGTTATTTGTGTCACTTTTAAGCGGATAATTAGTGAGAAAGGAGCAAACCTTCCATCTAGATCTCGCAGCGTGTATGTCGCTGAGAAGGCATGCGGCCCCACCAACGTCATCATAATTAGACTGAGGTCATCTGATGGAGTTTCAACCAATGGCGAGAGCAGTGGCTCTAAGAAGGGCGATACCTCCTCTGTTTTTCGTGTTGTCAACAAACGATGACTTTGGTACTCCACCAGGAATACCATAGACGGCATGGAAAGACGCCCGTTGCGGCTCTATGATAAGCGACGAAGGCGCAGATATTCTCGCCATTATGGCAATAGACATTTACGAATTAAGTCTACGTAGACCTAAGACGATCGATTTTTCAAGGGGACCGCCTCAACATGATAATTTTAATTTATGTGTGGTAGGAAAACATTTCAGTAATGATGGTAATGACTGGCTTATTATGTCACCGCACAGGATAAGATTTGGATTTGTCTGTCCGTCTGTCTGTTCGCCAGAGAGATGTTTTGTTATGCATATCGCAAAAAGTATTTGATCTGGCGTCATAACAATTTCCCGAAAGGTTCTTCAATATTATAAGTTGCGCATCTGCGACAAAGTTGAAAAGATGAGCTTATCTGTTGGCAATATATCCGTATTCCATCGTCGTCGTCGACCGAAATGAAAATAAATCTTAACTGGGTTAGCTGGGATCAAAATGTAGATCAGCAGGTAAAACATTGTGAAAACTGTAGAAAACGTAATATCTTGCATCTCCATTCCTTTGTTGTTATTATCCGCCCGAAGGAACGTATTTTGGTGTTCGTCTGACCGTCTGTCTGTGTGTCCGTCTTAGGGGTCAAAGGTCATATAACTTTGTTTCGAGTGCGATGAGTAACTCTTAAACTGCTTGAAGGATTAAAAAAAAACTTGGCACAAATGTTCACCACATTGAGACGGCGTGCAGAGCACATAGCTCGCTTCAAGGTAAAGGTCACACTTATAGGTTAAAGGTCACATGACTTTGTTTTGTATTTATGTTGCTTTGCATTGCGGGGCTCTTGTTTTTATTTGGCAGATTTTTTTTTTTGTTCACTTATAATATTTTTTATTGAATTACTTCCCTTTTATGTTACTAGAAATAAGTTGTTTTGTACATTTTTTATTATTAGCCGTAGGTAAAAACCGAGACCACTTTTCTTTGGTACAACATGGATGGTACATGCAAAGTAAAGGTGTATTTTGACACATCTGTACCTGTTAATAATTTTAGTGGACTAAGAATTTTTCGGGGAATTTTTTCTCTTTGTTGTCATTTTCCTTAGGACTTCAACAGTAACGTTCTTTAAATTTTGCTCCCATCCTCTGATATTTGACTTTATCAACACCTTTGGGGGCCTCTGTGACCGAGTGGTTAAGATTGCTGACTTCAAATCACTTGCCCCTCATCGATGTGAGTTCGAGCCTCACTCGGGGCGTTGAATTCTTCATGTGAGGAAGCCAGCCAGCTGGCTTACGGAAGGTCTGTGGTTCTACACAGGTGCCCGCTCGTGATGAAATAATGCACGGAGGGGCACCTGGGGTCTTCCTCCACCATTAAAGCTGGAAAGTCGCCATATGACCTAGCATGTTTCGGTGCGACTTTAAATTAAAAAAAAAATATCAAAAACTTTTACCAAAAATTCTAAGTTAAAAAGGGACGTAGACTTCGATAGTAAATAACTATTCTAAGTTTAAAGTCAATAGCTTTGATAGTAACAGAGACATTTGTCTTTATCAAAAACTTTAACCAAAAATTCTAATTTAAAAGGGGGCATTATTCAGTCAAAATTCAAATCAGAGTTATAGGGATTGTTTCTCCCGGTGTAGACTTTGATAGTAAATAAGTATTTTAAGTTTCAGGTCAATAGCTTTGGTAGTAACAGATATATTTGACTTTATCAAGAACTTTAACCAAAAATTCTAAGTTAAAAAGGGGCATAATTCTGTCAAAATTCAAATCAGCGTTATAGGGATTATTTCTCCTGGTGTGGACGTTTATAGTTAATAAGTATTTTAAGTTTCAAGTCAATAGCTTTGATAGTAACAGAGATGTTTGACTTTATCAAAAATTTTAACCAAAAATTCTAAGCTAAAACGGGGCATAATTCTATCAAAATTCAAATCAGAGTAATGCAGATTGTTTTTCCTGGTGTGGATTTCGATAGTAAATAATTATTTTAAGTTTTAAGTCAATAGCTTTGATAGTAACAGAGATATTTGACTTTATCAAAAACTTTAACCATAAATTCTAAGTTAAAAGGGGCATAATTCTATCAAAGCTCAATCAGAGTTATGGGGATTATTTTTCCTGGTGTAGACGTCGATAGTAAATAAGTATTATAAGTTTCAAGTCAATAGCTTTAATAGTAACAGAGATATTTGACTTTATCAAAAACTATAACCAAAAATGCTAAATTAGAAAGGGCAATAATTCTGTCAAAATTCAATCAGAGTTATGGGGATTGTTCTTCCTTGTGTAGACTTTGATAGTAAATAAGTATTTTTAGTTTCAAGTCAATGGCTTTGACAGTATCAAAAATTTTAACCAACGGAGATACCGACGCCGACGCCGGAGCGAATGCAATAGCTCTACTTTTTCTTCGTAAAGTCGAGCTAAAAACAGGCACATCCAAATTTTATATCACCTACCGCATAGTGATGATATAATAACTCAAACCCTATTGCCGTTATAAACTCTTTTTCATATCGCGCATAATATAAATAAACTATGTTGAGACGGTCCCCTTGAAAAATTTATCGCCTTAGGTGTCCACAGTCCACGTAGACTTAATCCGTAAATGTCTAATAGCCGGCGGCGAGTGTGAATAAACTTAAACAACAACAACAAAGAAAGGAGCAAAGGGATTTATACAGGTTTGATTATCTTAGTTAAGATATATACGATTTCTGTACATGCATTAAATTTTTGCGGGACATTTACCAGATTTCTTCAATCGAATAATTGTTGATGTTATTTAGAGAATATGAAATATAAAACTTAAACTTCTTAAACTTTACAAAGACTATGTTCGTACTGAGAATTAAGCAGTTTATAAGATGCTGTTGGTTGCGATAGGGGAGGAGGGCGCCTCAGGGCGGGGATTATAATAATTCGAGCTCCGACATTGTTACAGTCGTCATCCCGAAATCATACAAGAAATTTTAAAAATTTAGGACAATTTATTGTATTTATTAGAGCCAGGAACGGAAAACGAAACAGAAAGTAGTTTTTGAATATTTGTATAACAAAGAAAACCCATTATATTAAATTTAAATCAACGGTGAATATGTATCAATTATTTATGCGCGACACCATTTTTGCTTTAAAAATTCATGTTCTTCATACTAAGTCTTGTGAAATATGAATTTTGTCTGTAACATAAAGTTTCGGGCCGACGGTCGTGCATAAAAGCAAGGTAATGTTCGTTAAGTTAGAACTGAGATTGTTTCTGTTTTATAGACAGCATAGCATAAAAAGATTATTACACGCTTCCTAATATATATAAATCACTGGTCGATTGTTTGTGCTGTTGACTTGTGTCAATTTCAACAATATATTGTGCTAAAATAAAGTCAAAACGAAAACTCTACTTCTGCTGTCGTGTAATAAACGCTTATTGAATGTATGTAGTCAAAACTAGTTGCACTCTGCTCTTTGGACCTCGGGCAATAGTTTTGACTGTTGGCCGACATGCCATTCAATAAATGTATAGTATTACATGATTCCTTGTAAAATTCACCAATCAATAATTTGTGCTAGTGTTCGGTCTATGCAATATTTTTCTTTTGGGGCAAAACTGTGTCACAAACTGACATACAGGCCTCAATGTATCTGTAGCTTAAATGCAGGTATTGCATCACCTTTTTGTAAATTTTTGAGTTATAGAGGTAAATGTCAGATTTGTCGCATAAAATATCTCTCGTGTTTTTCTGTATTTCATAACTTAAATTTCTATGTAGATTTTATTAAATTCGGTTCAGTAATAAGAAAGTTGATATTTTATAAACTTCAGTTATTTATGTTTTTATCCCCAAAACCACTATAACGGGCCTTAAATTGTCAATTTCAATCCGCGCCAAAGTAGTCAGATTTCCCGGCTATATCGTGATTCCCGTAAAAATACAAATAGTCAGAGTACAGGCATAAGTCGCGAATCCCGTGAAATTTAGTATTTCGCGGGACATTACCCTACAAATAGACTGGACTAAATATGCCTAGTGCACACCACTTTCGACATTAGACGAATTTACGTCAAATTGATTTTTCTTGGCAGAAATTTATGCTCGATCGAGCTTCTTCCACCAGACGACTTTTACCCGGTGATGATGTCACGACCCGGAAGTACAATACCCGCGGTTTACTTGTCTTCACTCGCCTGGATGTGATTTTCCCATGGCAGAGCTTTCGTCCCATGGTTGTGCCGTAACCCGGAAAGACGATGATTTTTACTATCCACTGAAGTCAGCTCAGAGATGGAATCACCTACTATCATAGGGAGCCAAAACGAAGTCAACGTTTTCACGGTTTAGAGAGACTTTACTTGAAGAGATGTTTAGTTTTTTTGCTGCTTAAAGTTCAAAGTTAACGGAAACATCTGTGTTACGGAACTGTCAGTGTTAGAACTTTATACTTGTTAAAAAGAGATACTGAGCTCAGATTTTTTTTCTTTCTTTCTTATAATAAGATTATTTTTCTCACTTTTCGTTTATTCATTGTAAATTGATTTGTTCTGGTAGTTATTGTCCCCGGTACGTGCATCCTGTCACAAACTGGAAGTGGGGTTTCCGCTTGAGCTGATCTGTAGATGATGAAATATCAAAATATCTACATAATATAAATACATTTATTCCAATGCATTGTTGACATTAACCATGGTCTAAAATATACTGAACAGCAAAAGAAACTATCCAGATGCATAACTTGTATATTTCGAAATAAAAAATAAATTTTTCAAATTTGAAATGTTTCTTCATACCAAAATTACACTTGAAGATCTTCACGTGATAAATTTTTAAAAATCAATCAACCGTGAAGTCAGTAGTCCCACAATGGCCGTTTGAAAGGCTATATCTTCTGCGCGTCAGTTGCATTGTAACATCCCAATTAGGCGCTCGCACTAAATTTGATTCAGTCGTGCGGTGCACCCAACAATATTTTTTAAACTTTATGTTGTTTTGCGAGTTAGCCAATTATCAATATTTCCAATGACAATAAAATTTCACAAAGAAAATTGTTAATAACAGGAACACGTGAATTTCGTGCAAAACGGTTATCGTGGGACTACTGACTTTACTGGGTGATTATACGTGAAGTTCTTCAAGTGCAATGTGATATGAAAAACACAAGTGATTTATAAATTAAAGTTTTTAAATAAAACATACACCAGTTATAAAACTGGACAGTTTCTTTTGCTGTTCAGTATACATATAAAACGAATCACATCGCAATAGTTTAGAGAAGCAACCAAGCCAGCAGATGCCGTTGCTCAGACGTTGGATGGCCGTTGGATTTAGGTTGTAACTCAAAGCGTTTTAGACGTCATTACACGACGTTGATAAAACGTCATGAATCAAATTAATATCAAACTATAATGCTACCTTAATCCAACCACAATCCAACCATAACCCAACATGTTAATGACTGCATTCTACCCTTAAATTTAGGCATTCGATTTCTGTTGTTTAATCGTTTGAATTTTGCTTATGACCAAGTATATTATCAACACAATTGTACGTTTTTTTCTAATCTTTATTTCATACTGTGGCAACATAAATAAGTGAAAAGATGAGATGTAAAACGATAAAGTGGAGTCAATTTTGCAGGCGTCTTCAACACCGCTAAATCTTCCATCTGAAATGTATAAAATAGAAAATTTTCATCAATTTTATCATTTCCACTAAATCAAAATAAAAAAGCGAAAATATTACTTTCATGACCGCTAGAATCATAATCACTTCATGCAAAACAAATATATAATATATCTAAGATCCAGATATCTTCTCTGACCTCGCAAAAAGTTCACGAACTTTGGTTAAATTAATTTCCAAAAATAATCAAATGTTTTTTAACAAAATAATTAAGCAATCATTATAGTAAGCCTAAGTTTTAAAATATTTTACTCGCGCAGTGTAAAGCGTTTGTAAACTTACTCTATCCTAATAATTTATACATGTTCACTGCATATTGATTTCCTATACAACATTTACTTTTTTGTTTTTAATTCTGAAAATACACAGTCTTTAATGTACATTGTAAAAAAAAAGTTAAAAATTTGAATATCTAAATGAAATATTATTTCATTATTTTAGTTCATTTTCAGGATTTTGTGAAAACAAGTAATTATTTTTAAACTATAATAATATTTTTACATCCATTATTTGTTTAACAAAGAACAGCATTGCACACTATTTCCATCCAACAAGATTCAAACGTCGTCTAGACGTCTAAATCTAACGTCTATTACACATCGTGGATATGACCTTGTATAACCGTTGTATCTAGTTCGCCGAAGTCGCTTCCAAAATCCAACGAAGATCCAAGGTTGTTACAACGTCAGGCGTTTTCTGGGTTTATACGTATGTAGCATTTAAATACTGTATAGGGTAGTTGTCTATCTTACCCAGATGCTTTTGTCACACTCTGCTAGGTTTTGAACACAAATTCCCCGTGGTTGTTAGTGTACCGTAATTTTAAGAACTAGACCACCGTTCAGCTTTACAATGATGGTACCGGCCACCAGATGAATGTACGAGTTGTAAACATAAGGTGATTGGTTTCGTGTATGGGTATGAGTTGTGTTGATTATAAACAGCATTTTTAGTGGTGCCGCGCCAAACATTCTTTATTGGTTCGATAATTAAAGGTTTGAGACTCGACGCGGTAAACACTGACCCTACATGTAGTTCAAAATGATTGCACAGAAACTTGTATTGCGTGACATTCCGTCAAAACTGTTCATGTAAGCTGTACAACTAAGGTGAGCAATCTAGACCCACTATGGCCCTTGTGTTACCATATGTACCAGCAATTAGCATCAACACAATTATTTGTATAAAATCTACATGTTTATTTTGCTGCACTCGAAAAGGTGTACAAGAATATATGAGTATCATACATTATATTTAACCAGTGAAGGTCCAAGTGTAGATACAATGTAACAGAAAATGAAACACAATGATTTGCTTATATTTATGTCTTAGTTTTACATAGGCATTTCGACATTTAGCGTTGGTGTTGTGTGATGGTTAACATATATTGTATAAAAGGTTTAGAAGGTTTACTAGATTTAATAAAATATCATCACCTAAATTACATCTGTTTAATAGGTATAATACGTGTATTTGCATGGATTAAAAGAGTTAATCTGAAGACATTAAAAACAAGATGTTTTGATCACCAAAGCAATTAATATATATTTGATAAATACACAATGGTACCTCCTCTAATACCAAACTGCTATATTATTTGAAAATGGTTATTCTACTTTTAAAATTACGCAAGCTGCTGAAAAAAAAATGCAAAATGCTATTTCTTGACGAGTGCAAAAATTTGTTGAGATTTCTTTTATTTGAATGAATAAAATCTTAAATTTGGTCAAGTTGGATATCAGGATTTAGTAATTATTTTCCTCTGTCAATGAAAATGGTAACATACTTTATATCAAATTGCATTCTAAATGTATTGTGTAGCCCGCCCGCTTAGCTCAGTAGGTAGAGCGTTGGTCTACGGATCGCGGGGTCGCGAGTTCGATCCTCGGGCGGGGCGTATGTTCTCCGTGACGATTTGATAAAAGACATTGTGTCTGAAATCATTCGTCCTCCACCTCTGATAACTCATGTGGGGAAGTTGGCAGTTACTGCGGAGAACAGGTTTGTACTGGTACAGAATCCAGGAAAACCGGTTAGGTTAACTGCCCGCCGTTACATAACTGAAATACTGTTGAAAAACGGCGTTAAACCCAAAACAAACGAACAAACAAAAATGCATTGTGTACATTGTATATGTAAGTATTCACTTGTGAGAAGGCAAGAGTAATGCCCCTTTATGTACATAAAATGACACAGTTGTTATGAATTAGTACATGGGTGACTGCACTACAATTAGTACTGTGTTATAATAATAATGCTCACAGTATTGATCATGAGAATTGTACCAATCTTCACCAACCAGTATGGAATATATTGTATCCACTAGTTGGAAGATAGTTCTACAAGAATGTTTATATTTGCTATGTGCATAATATAAATAATATTTATACATTTGTGTCTGCTAAGAGCAACTGCCAAGATCAAAACTAGTCTTTCATTTTTTATAACAAGACTGGCCAAAATCAAAATAGATTTTTTATAGCCATTATGTGGTATAGTTTAAACCTTTTGATTTTGAAAAACATTTGCACAATTTCTTAGAATGATGTCACATCTACAATGAGAATAATTATGTTCATTCAGCTATAAAAAGGCAACAGAAAGTTTTCGCTTGATACAACATTTCAGTTTGCCACATATTTTTAACAAATACTTTATAAATTTCTATTTTAATTGTTCCTTCTTCTTTGAACACCTTGTGCTGGTGTGAAAAAAGACTTATGTTTACCTGATATTAATGAGATTAGATTATCATTCAACAACTTATCCAGTTTTCTCTGTATAAAGCAATTGTAAATAATTGAATTCTAAAAATTTTAATTAAAAAGCTCTGTATTTCCATGCATTATTAACATAATAAATTATGATTATTAGGTATCTGGAAATTAAAGTGAACTATTAACTTGGTGACACCAATGGAAAACTTTTAATTTTTGCACTACCTGGCAAACCCTTATATTTATTTCAAATCCAAGAATACTATAAGACTGAGTCTAATTAAATCTAAAATAAGCTTAAAATTAAAAGCCTTTTTGTATCTTGATATAATCGGTAAGTTTCAAAATCATGAGCATGTGTTATTGACACAGTCATATTTAATTTTACGTAACTGTAATGTAATTGCAATATTTTGTCACTTTTTAAAGGACTGAATGTCATTTGTCTAAATGTCCTTACTACAAACGTATGAGGTTTCTTTCCATATGTATAAGAAATTAGTATTATAAATCTTCGAATATTGATCTTAACAATAAATAGATAGGACAGTCAAAAAGACTCGTCCACGATAGATTGTAATTTGTCTTCTGATAAAAATACAGTTCCTGATTTTAATTTGAAATATCCTTTAGTCTAAGGTAAAACTGCATAGTCGTGTCAGTTCAATTTTGATTGTTTACAGTTTTAACTATCAAACAGTGTTTTTCTTGAAATTGTGATGGCTAATTTTCAAACATATTTTATGTTTCTAGCGAACGACATCAGACCGCACCTTAAAAGATTGACCAACACAGCAGTTCAGTGAATATATCCAACCAGACAGGGTATATTATACAACACTAAAATATTGAATTCCCCACATTAGTTATTTATATTACAATAAATTTGACAAGAGGCTGTTCATATTGAAGGTACTATTCTGAGGCCAAAAGGGTGACTTACAGTTGAAAGTTTATATATGAATACAATCCAAACATTACATAGTCATTTCACTAATAATTCTTTCTTTTTTTTAAGTTTCAATAATATGACGAAACAATTATTTTATTTGATAAATAACAGAAGTTGCTTGACTGAGAAAAGCAGCATTGAATGTATCAAGAATTTTATAATGAAAAATATATAAAATGTATCATAAAAATTATTGCATACACCATATAAAGACCATTAGTCTATTATTGGACAAATTTAATTTTGTTCAAAAATTGGATAAGGGCTCAACCAATTTTGGCATCAAGAATTTCAGTGACATATTCTGATAAGTATATATTTTTTTAATATTTCTTTTTTTTCACACAGTCTTTGATAAATGCCAATTAACAAATAATAAATAAACATTCTTAAGTGTATACATAGATATTAATTCAATGACTTACAAATTTTCAACAGCATAACAAAATATATTTTTGCTTCTCCTGAAAAGTTTGAAAATTGGAGTTAACCTTTTACTGCGCAAAGTTGACGATACTATGGTGGTCAAATTATTGCGACATTTAGCGTTAAACGTGCGACATATAGCAGAAAATTATTTTGCAACATTTAATGACAACCTTGCGCCATTTAACGATGGTTGCGACATTAAACGATACTGTGACATTTAACGGCGCCGCAATGTTTCCTCAGCAATGTACATGTAATCTATCTGTATATTTGTACAAAATATAATGTTATCTTTCAGTGATTTATATCAAATCTATTACAATAATGATAACAATACATTTTCATCAGCTCAACAACCATGTTTGTGTTGTTCTATAATCTATCCTTATGCAATTACTTTTGATAACCAATGTGTCGTGCAATTAAATTTTGTTGGTATTAAATTTAAAAAATAGTTTCATTGTAAAGGTTTAAGGTAACTTCTGCACGTTAATTTCAAACTGTGTCCTTACTGTCTACTGCATAATTTTCAATCTGCCAATCCATGATCGTCTCATTAAAGGAAGTAGTGCAGCGTGGAGGGAGACAGACTGTCTAAGGTCCCGGATTAAACCACTTGCCATTCACAGATGTGGGTTCGAACCTCGCTTTTGACGTAGGATTATTCATGCAAAGAAGCAACCCAGCTGGCTTATGGATGGTCGGTGCTTCTATTCAGGTACCCACCCGTGATGAAATAAGCCCGGAGCATCGCCATGGGTCTTACTCTATCATCAAAAGCTGGAAAGTCGCCAAATGACCTACAATTGTGTCGGCATGACGTTTAACCAAACAAAAATGCAATCAGGCAGGGCTCAGAAAATTGGTCTACACTCAGAAGACCATAACTGAGATAACAGAAAATATGTTCACAACAAACACACGCGCGCACTGAAGTCGATTAGTTACAAAGAAACTTCGATGTCCGTAGAATTATCAAGAAGCTTGTTAACCATTAGACGACGTTATGAAAGCAACTTTCGGTCATGTTCCGCTAAGGTCACAAAATGAGATCAAAGGCCGCATAAGGGAATATTTTTGCCGGTTGTTTTTTTACTAAGTGGTTTCTTCATTTACAATTTTGATTGTCCATCTTTAGAATGGAAACTACTAGTATATGCCTTCAGGAAAATTGTCTGAAGTATTAAGAATGAAAAAAAGGTCTAATCGATGGATTATTAATTGATTTTAGGAATGTTTTCTATATTCCGAAAGAAAGTGCATGATCCTTGTATTATTTCCACAGTGTGAAAAATGACAGCATTTGCTAATCTCTTTATATGGATTTTTTTCACAAATTTTATTTACATGTATATCCTCTTATTGAAGATAAAGATGTTTCTGTGTCACATCGTTATGTGGTGACAGCACTGATCAACACATTGAAACAGTGTAAAATAAAACGAATTAATCAGACCAACAACATATACTTCAATACTAGACGGTTGAAAATAGTACCGTATATCATCACCATTCGTTAGAAAATTACGCATGCGGAACCGCCGTTACGATATAAAGAAACTGTATTCATGTCAAAGATGAAGTATTTTAACTGAAAACATTTATCCGGATAACCTAGAATACAACCCTAAATTGGCATACGG
>NW_026462034.1:0-76247 GCF_021730395.1 Mercenaria mercenaria | reverse complement strand
CTTAACTCTGCCTTACCGAGTTTTTAAATGGTTTCCCTTTATTATACAAAATAAGGCTTGTCCAGAGTGTTACTTTTAAGTATAGAAAACGCTTTAAAAACTATCTTGTTTGAAACTTCTAAAATTGTTAAATCATCACAATAGGCTAGCCCCAACATGTTTTAGCTGTGAAACTCAGGTGAACAATCAAAGGCAGTTATTGCCCTTTTGTTTCATATGTTGCAAAAAGAATGGTTATGCTTGTATTTATTTTACTTCTTGAACTTGTTTTCACAGGGAGTCGTGCACCATGTAAACAGTGATGTTGAAAAGTTCTGATGAGCCTGCTATCTTACAGTCGAGGCAAGTCAAAAAGAGCGAACAGGAGTTAGAAATTTTGTCTGACATGGACTTACCTACTATAATATGTAAGCTTCTTTGAGTTGAATTAGTGAATCTTACATGTATTGCTTTTTATGCTCCCCAAAGGGCGAGGATATGGTTGCCGCTTTGTCCATCCTTCCATCCGTCCATCACACTTTTGTCCGGAGTATAACTTGAAAAGTATTAATGGCATTTGATTGAACATTCACTTAGAGGCCATTGAGACAAAGTGCACCATCAAAGAATCATAACTCTATCTTACCAAGAGTTTATTACACAAAATAAGGCTTGTCCGGAGCATCACTTGAAAATTATTTAAAAAATGGCATTTCATTGAAACTTCACAAAATGATAGAGACCATTGACGGGAAGTGCAGTACATGTCAAAGAACCATAACTCTACTTTACCTAGTTTTTGAATTACCTCCCTTTATAGTACAAAATAAGGCTTGTCTACAGCATAACTTGAAAAGTCTTTAATTGCATTTCATTTAAACTTCACAAAAGGATAGAGGCTATTGACGGGAAGTGCAGTGTCAAAGAATCAGAACTCTTCCTTATCAAGTTTTTGAATTACCTCCTTTTATTCAATTTTCTTCTTTTTATTAGATCTCCATTTTTATAACTCACCTGTGACATAGTTGACCTTTTGTGATTGCCCGTCATTTTCTTGTGAACACATTTTACAATCGATTTTAAACTTGAACAAAACTTTTGTTTGCATAATATCTCGGTTCCTTTTGAAAACTGGTCAGACCCCATCATGGCTCCTTAAAGGGCCAAAATTTGCTTTTTGGCTTGTGAACACGATAGAGACAACATTTTGCAATTGACTTAATCAAACTTGCACGCAACTTGTGTTGGCGTAATATCTTGGTTCTTTTTGAAAACTGGCCAGATCCCATCATGGGTTCCATATTTATAGTGTCCCTTAAAGAGCCAAAATTTGCTATTTTGGCTTTTGCAGCCATCTTCATTTATGGTTTGATTTGATACAAACTTGTAAATTATCTTCAATAACAATAAATCTTGGATTCCATGATGAATCTGTCGGATCTAATCATAGTTTCCAGAGTTACAGCCCCTGATTGACCCCTGAAAGAGCCAAAATTTGTTAATGTTTACCTTGTGAACATGATAGAAGTGACATTTTATATTTGATTTTAACCACACTTACACACAAGTTAAGACAATACCTCGGTTCCTTTCGAAAACCAGCTAGATAATGTCATGGGTTCTAGAGTTACTGTCCCTGAAAGAGGCAAAATTTTCATTTCTGGCCCTTTCAGCCATATAGAGGTTACATTTATGCTTTGATTTGATACAAACTTGAACAGAATGATTATCTTGATAATCTCTAGGTCAGCATTGAAACTGGGCCATGTCGGATCAAAAACTAGGTCATCAGGACAAATCAAAGGAAAAGCTTGTTAACACCCTTGAGGCACCTATTACATTTTATCTACTGACTTAGATTAAGGGCATATTACACTCGAAACAGTATATAGCAAAATCGTGTTTTACTAAAATTGATACACTCATAATCACTCATACGTCGCGAGAATAATTCACTTGGGCTACGATCTCGTGAAAGTCACAAGAAGTTGTTTGATGATGGAAGTATCTGTGATCATTTAGTATTTCCAGTGGTTCAGAAAAGGGTTATCTTGGGTCAAAAACTAGGTCACTATGTCAAATAAAAGAAAAACCTTGTGTTTTGCGATAGAGGCTGTATTTTTCAATTGAACTGCATGAATTTTGGTCAGAATGATTACCTTAATAAAATCTAGGTTTATTTCGAAAATGGGTTATCTGAGGTCAAAAAGTAGGTCACCAGGTCAAATCAAAGAAAAACTTGTGTATGCGATGGAGGCTGTATTTTTCAACTAATCTACATGAAATTTTGTCAGAATGATAACCTTGATAAAATCTAGGCCAAGTTTGAAAATAAGTTATCTGAGGTAAAAAACTAGGTGACTATGTCAAATCAAAGACAAACCTTGTGTATGCGATAGAGGCTGTATTTTTCAATTGATCTTCATGAGTTTTGGTCAGAATGATTGCCTTGATAAAATCTAAGTCAAGTTCGAATATGGGTCATCCAGGGTCAAAAACTAGGTCACTATGTCAAATCAAAGAAAAACCTTGTGTATGCAATAGGCATACAGACACTAAATAGAAAAATGGCGTGAAAAGAAATGGTAGTCGCATAATGGCGGACACAAATAGTCCTTAGTTTTTTTGCTCTGTAGAGCTATTTTCCTTATTTTCTTTGCAATTTATTTGCTAAAATCACATGACAGAACTATGATTGACATGTAGGTAGCATTTTCATAATGAAATAACAACATGACAAAATTTTTCATGGAAACTTAGATCATACACCACTAGTATAATTTGGGGTCTCATTTTTTAGCTGATGTTGCAGTTTGTGTGTTTGACTGAAATTATTTTTCTTGCATCAAACATGACCCCCACTTTTCTTTTGGTTTTTCTTTAGCACTAACAATATTCTTCAAGAAAATGTAGGTTACAGACATTTAAAATGGGTCCTGGTGTGTGCTGCGGCCATTAGAAATAGGTCAGTTTTATATAGAATAAAGAACAAAAACTATTTAGTCTGTTATAACCTATAAGATGACATTGATAAAAATTGAAATCTGGCCAGATGATGGTGGATATGGGCTACTTTGATTAGAATTTGATAGAAAATGACACATTTATTGCAATTTTGTTGAAAATGAGGATAAACCCCTAAAATATCACACTTTCACTGTTTTGAGTGTATTTTTTTTCAAAAACTGCATATTCATAGCCTACTGATTGCTAATTTCTAGCCATCAGAGGTAAAAGTGAACATATTTAACAGTTTAAATGTGTAATTTGTATGCATATCAGAGTAGAAACAGTCAAAACAGGGCAAAACAAGGCTGCATTTAGGGTAACTGCTTCAAAATTATGTTGCGGCAGCTATTTTTGACAAAATCTGATGCTTTGCTTGTGGTAGTGAAAATGCCATAAAACCTTAGAAACTGTTGATATCAAGCTAAAACTTGTATTTTTTTCATGCATTTAGGTTTCTTATACATTTCAAATGAAACTGGCACAGTGTCAGAGAAAAAAGTTTTTCTTATAGGCATACAGACACTAAATAGAAAAATGGCGAGAAAAAAAATGGTAGTTGCATAATGGCGGACACAAATACTCCTCAGTTGTTTTGCTCTGTAGAGCTATTTTCCTTATTTTCATTGCAATTTTTTTGCTAAAATCACATGACAGATCTATGATTGACATGTAGGTAGCATTTTCATAATGAAATAACAACATGACAAAATTTTTCATGGAAATTTAAATCATACACCACTAGTATAATTTGGGGTCTCATTTTTTAGCTGATTTTGCAGTTTGTGTGTTTGACTGAAATTATTTTTCTTGCACCAAACATGACCCCCACTTTTCGTTTGATTTTTCTTTAGCACTAACAATATTCTTCAAGAAAATGTAGGTTACAGACATTTAAAATGGGTCCTGGTGTGTGCTGCGGCCATTGGAAATAGGTCAATTTTATATAGAATAAAGAACAAAAACTATTTAGTGTGTTATAACCAATAGAGGCTGCATTTTATAACGGATCTTCATGAAATTTAATCAGAATGTTTGTCTATATAAAATCTAATTGAAATTTGAATATTGGTCATCTAGGGTAAAAAAACTAGGTCACCCGGTCAAATCAAAGAAAAGCCTTGTGTATGCAATAGAGACTGTATTTTTCATTTGATCTTTATGAAATTTGGTCAGAATGATAGCCTTGATGAAGTTAAGGTCAAATTCGGATGTAGGTCATCTTGGCTCTAAAACTAGGTCACTAGGTCAAATTGAAGAAAATACTTGTTTACACTTGAGAGACCACAATTTTGGTCCAATTCTAATGAAAATTGGTCAGAATATTTGTTTCCATGAAATCACTAAGTTAAACATGTTTACACTGTTATGATATGTTTCTCAGGTGAGCGACCCTGGCCCTCTTTTTTAAGTCTTTTAATTGGTGTAACTGCCAGGTTTACATTTTTTAGTTAACATTGTTACATGAACAATACCTGAAATTTACCTTGTTTTCATCCTTTGCATTAACTTTGCAACACCATTTGAGAATGATTTTACTAGTACTTGGTATAAGAAATATCTTAACTAACATCACTCATTCTATTTTCCTCTTTTTATAATACAGGTGTGGCAAGAAATTTGAAAGCAAAGTCACAAGAAGTTGTTTGATGATGGAAGTATCTGTGATCATTTAGTATTTCCAGTGGTTCAGAGGAACAGATTACACTCAGTTAAAACTAAATGTGATATTTATCTATTTGTGAATGAACGAGGACTTAATGAGGATAAAATGTTAAGAAGACAAACCTGATGCAGCAACAATTTTGTGACAGTATCAGTGTAATATTTAACCATATACAACTGTTTTTCATTATAAATGCAGTAAAAGGTAATACAATGTTAAAACTGCTTTACACTTTCTATGCGAGGGAATATGTTGTATATGGTCACTATAGAGGTTTTTCCATTTGACGAGATAATATTGTGGGTAACCGGTGAAGAATATATTGACCAAATCTGTCATGTTGACCATAATGTTCCATGCAACCTTTATTGTACAAAAAGTAGATTTGTTATAGCACCAAATAATAGTGAGATTGGAAGGCCAGTGTGCAAACCACTGAGCTATCCGCCCACCACCATTAGATATATTAAGGGAAAAATCGTCATCTCGGCGCAAAAACTGTATGCATGTTTGTACTTCTTTACTTCAATGGGCCCACATTTGGCGCTGAGGTGACATTATAATTCCAAAAAAAAACTAATACCTCCTCATCGGTAACACTACTTATTTACGTGGCTTACAGTTAAGCATGATAAAAAATATGGAATAAAAATCTTGATAAAATTTATTGTACTTAGGTTTTCCGAGTCTGAATAAACCATACCACAGAAGACTGTATTTATTAGATGTAAATTGGTTTCTTCCGACATCCCTGCCTAAGTACCTGTAGCGATAACTCACAACATGGTTTTGTTACAAGTCGGGGAAGGGACCCAGGGCTGTGATCTGGGAAAAAAAATAGCTCGGTATTATGTTAAGGTAGTTCTGCACGTTTGATAAACCGGAAGTGATGGCGTAACGTCATTTATCCAGAAAACGTAGAATAAAGCCTGGATTCGGCGTACGGAAATGAAAATAATTTTATGATTTAATCGAAACCTGTGAATAAACTTATTACAATGGCACTGTTGCTATATTTCTAAAGTCATAATATGATATTAAAACATATGACACGTTAAAAAATTCAAAAAATGTCTTAAAATTAGCGTGAAATGTCCGGTTCATTTTAATCTTGGTCAGATATTTCAAAAATAAGCACATAGACCTATACATTTTATTTCACAAAATTATAGGCCATATGTTTATTTACAACTGTGAGAAGTTTCATCAAAATCTACATTGTAGAAAACTTTCTATTCGCGAAAATGTTATGAAAGTTATGATTTTCCCATAGACTCCCATTATGAAATATTGCGTGAGGTCCAAATTTTTCAAATCAGTCTAGCAAAAAATCAAGCACACGACCCTATCTTTTTTATTTGCTGAATTTTCAAGGTATATTCTGAAGTTTTGAAAAATCAGAGTTTAATTAAATTCTACATTGTAGAAAAAAATTCGATCCAAACGTGCAGAACTACCTTAAACCCAATTATTAAAAAAAATCCAAAACTAAAGCAATCCCCATACGCCAACCAAGTATTGAAATATACCTCCTATTGAAAATTAGCTGTTCAGGAATGTCTAACACAGTTCCTTACATTAGCCTTTCAAGAATATATCTGATCCAGAACCGGAGGTTATTCGTTTGAGACTGTCTATCCCAAACAGTCTGGTTAGTCAATTCAGATCATGCGTGTTAGTCATTTTGGAACGTCTAACCCAGACAGGTGGGTTAGTCATCCCAGAACGTCTAACTCAAACAGAAGAATTAGTCATTCCAGATTGTCTAATTCAGACAGGCGGGTTAGTCATTCCTGAACGTCTAACTCAGACAGGCGGGTTAGTCATTCCAGAACGTCTAACTTAGACAGGCGAGTTAGTCATTCCTGAACGTCTGACTCAAAACAGAAGGATAAGTCATTCCAGAACGTCTAACTTAGTCATTCCAGAACGTCTAACTTAGTCATTCCTGAACGTCTAACAACACGCAACGACGGATGCCCCATTAGCGATTCTCACTCCTGTGATTAAGACCGACAGAGTTATCTAAATTACCAGATGCGGAGAAGCGGTAAGTAAAGGACGCCTTGGTATATCCTTAGAGCAATATTGATTCATGAAATTGAACTGTAAACACTAAGCAGTTGGTTTTGTTTCCAGTCAGCCCTCGACACTATAGGCAATAGGAAAGAGGTTTTACCACGGAATCATTGTTAGTTATTACGGAAGATAGGGGATACATTTCTGTTCTCTTTATTAGTGTAATAAGAATAAATCTGGCCGACTTGACGAATGTGATTTCACGCCATCTGTTATGGCGTATTCCTGACACAGAAACACTACCTCCGGGTTTGTCAATTGAAACTTAACATTTCAAACTGTTTACATGGATTGGATTCTGTACCAGTAGAAATCTGTTCTCCACAAATAATGCCAACTTCCCCAGATGAATCAGAGGGGTAGGACAACTGATTTCTGACACAATCGTCACGTAGAACATATGTCTTGATCTGGGTCGAACTCTCAATCTCGCGATCTGTTGATCCGTGCTCTACCTAGTAAACTGAGCGGGCGGGCACAACCAGTAAGAGTGGTACTGTCGTTAGCTAATAGTGTCAATTATGCATTTAAGGAGACTCTCATTCTGATTTTAGGTAGATCACAAACAACGTACGTCCCGCTTAGGGCGGCATTCAAGTTTTCCTGGCGCGAATGGCATTTTGCACGTGTTTGAATCTGCATAACAACTACAAAATAAAAATATCCACTTTGATAGTGTTTGTATAATTTTGCGAAAAGAAATTTAAAAAACAAGGAAAAATATCAAACAGGGAATGTCATGTTTCAAAAACGCAGCCTCCCCAAAACGAAACCCACAGCATGCAGACGCGCACATTACCAACACACACGCACGCGCGTGCGCATACAAAGCAAAAACACGAGGACAAAACGAACAAATAAAGGAACACAGTTTAAGTTTCTTTCTGCTCGTTATGATAATAATGTCTGCATTTTGTTGATATCTGATTTAGATATTTTCTTTCTTCATGATATTTTTTTTTCTGAATATCGTTAAGCCGATCTAAGTTGAAGCACTGGACACTATTCTTAATCTAGGACTTTGATTTCGATGGTTACATTTGTCTTTTAAAATAATGTTTTACTGTACCCGAAAGCTTTAAAATCACTATTATACATATCGTTTACTTTCTGTATAACATCTTTAGGTAACCCTTTATAAGCACTCAGTAGTGCTTCCTGTCGTTGTTTCCAACTTCTTGCCCGAGACAACTTGTTTCTTTTCATTACATTTAGGAAAACGTTTAAAACGAAACTTACATTCGAGTATGTCAATTCAAAATTGAAATACGTTTTGGGATAGGGATATTGTTCATCAATATATCCCTGGATTTGAAATGAATGCCATAGCCTTTCAGCTACAATATTCCCAGTCCACAATTTAGCATCTCTTTCAGCATGGGCAAACGTAACTTTGATTATTCCTGGGATGCTATCTTCAACACGAGACTCATGAAGTGACTTTATTATAATATTGCATGTTTCATGTTCTGTTTGATTTACACCCGCCAATTGCAAAACGTATTTTATGTCTTTTTCAAATGTTTCCTGTTTTGCTACAATATAATGATTAGAATTACATATCAAATATTTCAGTCTCGGAAAGCATGGTCCATAATGGTTAATTAAAACCTTTTTCTTTTGGTGGGGGTCTATAACATAATTTAGGAAGTCAAGAAAAGTGACCGAGAGGCCGTTGTAATCTTCCCGATTAGTAAGCGTATAGTTCGCAGAATTGTATGTGATGTTATTTTGCTTGCTCGCAAGTATATGTGAAACCAGTTTAATAGAGTTTGGCAAAAACACTTTATCAATAAATACCGAAAATAATCTGGAGTAGGGATTTCGTACCGGGACAATAGTAACCGTTTCGTCTAAAGTATTATTAAATACAAAGTCTTTCCTTTGTCCTTTGAAATGTTTATGTACCTCATTACGAGGTATGCTAAAGTTTTCTTTTGCATAAGTTGGACCATATTTTAAAACGAAAAACATTTGTTTAATGAAAGTAGATGCTATTTTGGGAATACCAAAATAACTGACGTTAAATTTGGAATTTTGAACCAATGTTACGGACCCGGTTGCTGATGGTTTCGGGACAACAGCTGATCTACAGTATTTGTGTATGTTAACTTTCCTCAACTCCTGTAATTTGCCTCTGTATGCTTGTGTTTCTCTGACATCGTGCTTTGTTGTACTGTATTTCCCTACCATAAAATCAGAATGAATATGTTAAAATGTCTTGAAAGTTCAATTCTTTAAATTGGCTTTCAGGTAGAAATACAGAACGGAAATTTGCATTCACAATGCTGGTCACAAATGGATGACATTTAATGTTTCGATCAAAGTAGTGTACATAAAATGATAGTGGTAAGTTGGAACACTTTGGTAACATCAAATCGCATAAAAGAAAACTTGTTATGTGCGAGTTTGCATAATGGGACACATACTGCTAGCCGAGCTAAATCATGTACTTCATTACCGAATACATTAACGTAACAATATCACAACGCATACCTAAACATACACGGTATTGCAATGATTATACAGTTTTTAAAAGCAAGTAATTTGTGCAAAATATGTTGTTTTTTTTCTGTAAGATGAATTCTGAGCCTTATGTTTGAGGCTCTTTCGTTTATTTATTGTGATAATTGTCTTCCAGTAAAAGTAAATAATATACCTAACTAATCTACTAGTATATGGCCATCGAAAAGTTGCGTACTGTAATCCAAGTCTTTGGTTCTTAGTGAAATGTTTCTCTAGTGCAAATGAATTGTACACAATTCACTTCAGACTATTTTATATATGGCCCTCGAATTAATTTTGTAATATACATTCAGAATAATTACGATCATTTAGAAAGTTGTATATTGTTATTAAGGATTTCCTCAATGCATTGCTTTGATGACTGCAATAGGAAGGTCCTTTTGCTGATTTGTAAAGTTTGGTGGCTTCGAATCACCAGCCCTCACAGCTGTTGGTTGGAGTAGTAGTGTTTAGAAATCCTTCAAACCAGCTTGTTTTTGGAAGGTCGGTTGTTCTACCCAGGTGCCCGCTTGAGGCTTAAAATCATATTTGGATAAGGTGGGGCGTTTTAGGGGCTTCCGCCGCCATGAAAATATGGAAATGTGACAAAAAATCAACAAAGCAAGCAAACGTCATGTAATGGAAAAGATAAATGGTAAAACTCTAAGAATTTTTACTTCATACGACATATAAAATGTGGTTACAGGTCTTAAGAACATTACCAGATATTTCATCTTACCACTCTGAAGACAATACAGCAGGACCATAACAAACAATTGCAGTTGGACAAATGCCTTCACAGAATTAGTTTAAAAATTGAGCTTCATTCTACCGGACCTCAGAAAATGACTGAAAAAGAAAAATATATAAATATTTATACGTTATTATATAACAGTTACAAACAAATGCATAAATAAACATTTTCATTTAAAAGCGTCAGACAGCCGATATTATAGAGAAATCGACTGCTTACATTGGGTGACGTTATTGTTTAATGACGTCAGAGTAACGTTTCCAGTTCCTGTGATGATAAGAACAGTAGAGGGTTTGCTCAGCATAATGATCAACTAGAACATATTATAGCTGCCATCAATCGATGTAAAACAAATATTGGTAACTGCAGGAGAAAATCTCCCTAAACGCAAGTTTGTACAATACCAGTATACTATGAAAAAATCCTTTTTCCACCATATTAAAAATCATGCATTTGTACGTGCATAATATATTGCAGAATATTCTTTCCAGTTTCCATGTAAAGCAACTTTATATAAAATCTACACAATCAATAGTATTCATTTTCACATAGTTATTTCAGCAGTTTTAGAACATTTCCCTTTTAATGAATGTCTACCTACCTAACATCTTTAACATAGTTTGTCATTTGAGAAGAATCAAAGACAAAACTTAAAGCATAACTTGCTTGAATTTAGACTGACTTTTGATGTCATTAAAGATAAATAAACAATATTTTCGAAAAGTATTACAAAACAGAAATAAATGTCTGTTAAGGTATAGACACATTCAATATTTGATAACGGAACCAATATCTGATTGGCGTTCAGAGGATATTGAACAGCTTTAATTAGTGAATGAACTGAACACTCGGCGTCCAATTATCTTAATTATCACATGAAATCGCCGGCTCGTTGCTAGATTCAAAGTCTTTATTACGATGTTTTTAAGATTTTTCCAGCTACAAACGCATTTCACTGCATACCATGTCATCCTGAATGTTCAACAATTACCTTCGATATAAAATTCTCATTGCATGAAAGGAGCCAAAAATTTTAAATTACATAACAATACCATGAATATAATTGAGGGACTGATAGCCAGTGCTTATTGAGTGATATTACAACTGATACACATGAAGAAGCAACATTTCATTGTGCATAGACTGGCCATGGTCTGAGCAATGTTGGTAGAGGTCAACTAGACAATGCTACATGCCAAATATCTAAGCTCTGTGCATTGTGATTCAAGACTATATTTAAAGGTTTTTCCCTATACACCTCTATGTAAAACTAAGTTTGCCCCAGGGTGGGGCCAATTTCAGCCCTAACCCTAAACCATAATCCTAACCCTAGAGCGGAATGATTACGAACATTTCGAATGTGAATATAAAGTTCATAATTATTCTGGCATCTATTGCTGCTTTTTTGTGTTGTTTAAAACAGTAGTCCCCGGTTGCTCACACAATACAAAGATTATAAAAGATAAATATTGGACTATTCTTTTACACGTCCATTAATATTTGTGTAATGCGGTCACATAGAAATAGAAGGAAAACTCAAACGACGCGAGATTGAAACTTGGTAGCTGATTTAAAGCTATAGCCAGTTGCTAAAGCACTGGCTAAATATGATATGCGTACATATTTTCATAATATACTAAATCTTTCCTATTTAAACGTGATGGTGGTAAACGTCTTCTAGTACTTTGACTGAGACGACATGGAGGTAATTAATATATACATTTAAAAAGTTTTCCACACCCACGCAAATGTATACATTGCTACAGGACCTTTTCAGACATGAGATGGTAGCGTTGTTTGAACGTTGCGTGGCCATTTCGGTTGGTTGTTTTCGTATTTGTCTCTAAACCTATATATTTAGGTTAAGAAATACCTGAATGAAATCTGCTTTCTTCCATTAAGATACGATCATTTTATCACTTGTATAGGATTGTTTACAATACATTTAACAAATTGATACTATTTAGCCGTGATTGTATTGAATGAATTGATATAATCAGACCTCTGCTAAAACACCTCTAAACAACGAGAACCTGTCTGAAGGGTTCTACCACTTGTTTTGATTCCTATTTCAACATTTTAATATATTTATAAATGTGAATAAGACAACCTACCAACAAAGGCATATTTGTCATTACAAAAATTGATTGTTATAGAAAGTGTAGACTCTGTTATGAGTTGACTGCATGTGTTTAGCAGAATTTGAGTATAATTCATGAATGTATAAACATGCATGATAAAAACGAAAAGCAAATGTGTTAGAACTTGTTGCCCAACCCATTTGCTTTTGTAATGATGTAATTCTATGTATCTACTTGCATGTATATATGAGCAATAAAATATGGTTATATCAATAAAAACGACTACTAATCTGTGTATATAAAATCGTTTTCCCCTTTGAGTTTGTATTTCCTGATTTCGCTACATTTCTGATAACATATTTTATGAAAGCAATGTCATTAAAGTTTCAAACAATCTTGTCATTTATTAAACCATTCGACTTACCAAGACTTACCAGCATAATCACCTGCTGAGTGTGGTTTCACTCTCTGTTCCAAAATCTCCTCTTACTTTGAATGTGACTGTTGGTTGACGAATGGTGACTCGTTTCAACTTTGTTAAGCTACTAAAAGCATTCAGATGTTTTTCATAATGTCTGTGTCCGATTCTTGCCTGCAACAGTCCAAATATGATCCAGAATTTTCTTTTATTATTAGAGCCCGTTATTTTACATCAGCTATTCCGTTTTTTGGACAAAATAATATACAATTTAAAAAAAGAATTAAACATATCAAAAGCTCTAAAGTGTGATATTGCTAAAGCCACTATAAAATTCCGGAAATAGATTTATATTCTCCCAATTACACGCCAGATATTGTCAAATACATATGCGAATAGTTTTAGTAATCATTGTGCATAAGTGTTATGATTAGAATTATTTTAAATATGGATATACTAATGTCAATCACACGTTGTCTACCAATATTTAAATATATATCAATATCCAATATATATATCAACAACCTCTGCCACAGGTCATTAAAGTGTAAACAAACACTGTTAACACAAACAAACGTGAACACTTTGTTGCTTCATTAAAAATATTCTAATAATAGATTGAGCGTGAATAACATCGTCATGTTTTTTGGTCTAACTTGACATCTGTATCTAATAACATAGGAGCCGATTTTCTAAACTTTACCTTTACACTTTTCAATTGCGGCTTTAAATTAATACAAACAAGTATACAATGTATGACATTATCTGAAAAAAATGGTGGCACCTTTGCAAATAAACAAAACAAACTTGTATACAACATAATTATGTACAAATATATCAATTAAATATTATAAATGTATAAAATAATCAGTTACAACTACGATATTTTAGAACAATTTTATTTTTAAAACTTTGATACATATTCGAATTTAACATATTTTTAAACTGAAGATGGAACAACAAAACCATTTTTCTTTTTGTTTAGAGTCTTATTAAAGATGCATGCTTAAAGACAGACATTACAATATCAACAAATTAAAACAAAAATCAACAACTCGTAAAAAGAAACAAAAAGTTTTCCTTATCCTGAAAATTAACAAATAGCTGAGTTCCTTTTTGATCCAATGTCGCTGCAAGACTAACGCTATTAAATAAGTTATGTATACGTTTATATTTTACAGACAACTTGATTTTTTGTAATCACTTTTGTTTGAATTACAATTCACTACTGTAACAAATAAATGCACTGTGTTTCGAACTAGATGACAGAAACCTTGATGAGTTCGTCTTAAATACAATTTAATTTAGCCGATTACTACTTGCTACGTACATTGTTTGAATCTGCGTAAATGTTCATATTATGCTCGTAAAAATCCAAATTAATAAGGCAATTTCGTTTAATCAAACCCAGGATACGTCGGACACGTATGCGACAAGAACAAAACCTCGCCGGTTTTTGAGTAAACAAATGTTTCGGAGTGTGCCGGTCACATGAGTTATAAGTAAACAAAATACAATCATATCGAAGTTGTTATGGTTTTCTGTTGTGTCATAATCATTAAATATCTATAGATCTAAGTGTAGTTTATTAAACCAATATCCCTCATATATAGGTAATTCGCTTTTAGTTTCAGCAGAAGTTAGATCTGTCATGGACAAAGAAAAAAAAAACAGAATAACTAGAACCGCAATACAGTACATGAACCTGGAACTCATAGTTAAATCTAAAAGACGCAGCGAAATAAAACTTTATAAGCAAACCCATTAAAAACTAATAACCATCAAAAGGTTTAAAATGCATGCAAATATGTATATAACTCTCAAAAACAAATAAATTTAATATAAATAAATGGTTTTACTTGCAATGAAAGAAAACTATGATCAAAGAAAATACAGTTTGGTTAGACTTTAAAGGCCTAGATTCACTACTATATAAGTGTCCCCACCCCCAATCCAATATACAACTCCCATCTTATCTGCTGCTTATCAGCGACTATTTAACAGTAACTGATTAGAGGGCAATTAGCACAGCAGGGACCCCAACTAGACCATGAAGATGTGTGCAGTGGAGTTGAAAGAAATTATTTTTTCTTCAGTGAATGTGGAATGATAATAATTATTTTGATATTATATAGATTATAATAACTATTACTTTAATGTTATAATAATAATAATAATAATATTAATAAAAATAATCATAATAATAATAATTATTATTATTATCATAATAACTATTATTATTATTATCATAATAATTATTATTATTACTATTATTATATTACATATAGGATGATAAAGGATACAGTAATAATATTGAAAATAATAACGATAATAAAACACAAGTATAGTGAAAACTTCACGTCGAGTTCTTTGTGCTGACAAAAAATTAATATAAAATTATTGTGTTCCATCTATACTCAATTTTCATTTTCAGTTTGTTGCCAAAAGTGACTTTTTTCATGCTTTGCTTTGTAACTTTGAAATGCACATACTGTTTTCAATTTTAGACGAATGTTATCTACAGTATTCTGCCAGCTTTAGATGAGTGAAAGTCACATTTTTCTGAAATATCACAATTCTCTAGACAGAATTTGAAAAAAATAAAAACTTGCATATTTCTTTAAGAAAGTTCCTCATTATCTTATTATTGTGAAAATAAGTTTCTGATTGTTTTATTATTGTGTTTGATCAACAATATTTTTCTTTACATAGAAATGCCAAAAAAAACCTAGTATAACTTTAAATGTTATTAATTATTCATTAATTTAAAATAAATTACTTTGTTTCCCCTTCTCACTAATTGATACACTTGAAAGGTAGACTGACTCTCCAATAAACAACGACCCTTGTTTATTGGAACCATACTGTGATGGTCATTAGCCCCCAACTGTGCTGGTGAAGACATAAATCCCTTGGCCCACTGCCAAAATCTAGGCCTTTAAGATAAAATATATAAAATGGACATAACATATAGGTTTTTTTTTTACCATGAGCGGTGCCCCACTGTGTTGTGTTGCCTGACATGTCTGTATGTTAAGCTTTATCTATAACAAAGCGCGCGCGTGTGTGTGTGTGTGTGCGAGTGTGTGTGGTAGTGTTGTTTGGGCGTATTTGGGCATGAAACCCAGTACATGTTATTGATAACACACCTACAACCAACTACACTTTGACAACCCACTATAAGAATCTATGTGAAATAAATAAAAAAAAAAAAACGCTATATTTCGACCTTCTTTACCCTAGAAATTGAACGTTTTCGGTTTATTGATTTGCGGTGTGCGTATGATATTTTCACACATATTTTGATAGTATTTAAGACGTTAATACACTTTACTCATAATGTAGTTGCGCGTATGCGCATTTCAAAGGTAGAAATTCACTCGTGCACTAGTTTTTGTTCAAATATACTGAATTCCATTTTTAAAATAAAACCCTTTTCAGTAAAATCTTAAATTAAAGTCTACAGTACATTAAATCGTTATTAATCATGTGTTAATCAAGCTTGTGATTGCGATCGACATGAATGTATGTTCATGCAACGATCAGGTCAAAGGCTTGAAGAAGTGCGTTGTACATTTCTGAAATTGGACTCGAATTCTCGCCGTCATATAATGTTAGTAGATTTTACAGTTTCTGTGTTTGAATTCAGTGCAATCGCAAAACTTTGCAAGTAGAAGGTAAATAAGTTTTTTTTTGCGGAATGAAGTGACTTTTCTCTGCAGCGGAATAAATTCAACACTGACAAACCAAAAATCAAATGTTCTTTGGCTTTGGTTTCATTAGTCCAAATAATAAGACGCGAATAAAGAAGTCATTTGGCGTTCAACATTCAATATACTGACATTTTATTATTTTACTATCAATATGTACCTAGATGAAAAGAAATACCTCTACTGCAATTCTGCAAGGTTAAAATGATTTACAATCCCTTATTGTCCAGGAAATGTAGCTTCATTTTTAACAAAGAATGTATACATTTGTTGAGCCACCATCTTGTTTTGAAATTAAAAGTACAAATTAAATTTGATCGGCTGTAGGCGAAAAGTTATTTCCCACCAAATATATTCATTGATATTTTTATTTTTTTTAATTATGATTATATATTTTCGATTCGTATCCTTGCGAATGTTAAATCCGTTTCTAAAAGAAGAAAGATTATTGACATTTGCAATCTCTCTCTATGGGATGGAAAAAAGATTAATTTCATTCAAAAATGATTCTGATATGCAATTCATGTTTACATCCAGAACACCATTGGTTATTATCGAGCCATTGATCAAATTTTAATCAGGCTGCAAACTGGATTTATTAATCGAATAATTGATAGCAAATAAGAAAAAGTATTTTTTTAATTGCTGCCATAAAGCACATTTATTATTTTTCTTCACCCTCGATGTGAAAGTTTCAGTCTCTTTTGACTGATATTGTCCATAAAGCGAAAGATCACAGTTGACATCTGAAGCCGATTTTTTATGCTATACGTAAATGCAGTTAATTGTTAAGACCCGACATAACATGGAAAATAAAAATGTAAAATATCAATTAAAATGAACGGATAAAAGTGATATGAGCTATGTCAGGTTTTGTATTTAGGACAATAGTTTCACATGTATTGAATGCAGTTTGTCTTTTGTTTATTCATTGATGGCAAGTGAACTTTTAATTTGTAAATTTTGCCTTAGTTACATGTATGATTTAAAGGCAAAATGATAAGACAGATTTATGTCATTCATACAAATCTTCCATTCCAAGTCCTGCATTTCGAAGAAAGTGTCTAGCTATTTGGTAACCGGACGCCTAGCCAGCATTCTAGCTAACCAGTAACCTGTCCTCTAGGCACATTTTAGCAGTGGGATAATCATTTTGTTTAGGAGTAGTCGAATTAATTAATTAAATTGATCATTTTTGTTTTGCCAAAGATATTTAAAATAATATTTAAGTTCAATTCAAACCCTATAATCAGGTAACTGACAACAAGTAAAAACTGACTTGTGACAATTTTTATCAATGAATTAAACGAAGAAGTAAGTTTAATAATTTAATATCTTTCCTGAAAGTGAACGAAAAAATTATACGTTTAATTGACACTACTATTTATACCAGTTAAATACAAGCCTAGCCTATCCGCTAGGTTTTTATACCCAAACGGTTATCAATTCATTTAAAAGGATTTAAACGGATTTGTCTGTTAAAATATGATCATTTAATTTTGATAATAAGTTGCTAACCTTCATATAATCAATATGTGTGTTAAAAATGCAGGTATTAAATTACGTTTATTGTTTAAAAGCATTGTGTTGTTGTCCCGAGAAATATTTGACACAGAAATTTCAAAGATAATGTAAAATTAAAGTGTCGCGTCAGAATAGTTGGTAAAGAGAAAGTAATGAGAAAAAAATATGTTTTTAGCATATGTTTATGGTTTGCCCTAAACATGATCACAAAAATTAAGGAAACCAATGTCATCAAATATGTCATCAAATATTTCTACGCCATTATCACACCACTTTGCTTTTAGATATATGGTATGAATTAAGCATAGTATTTGTGTAAATATTGATACGTTTTGCAAACAAAACATAATAAATTTAATTAATTTATTACACTTTTCTAAATAAATTGATTACAGGACGGCTAGAAAAAACCTTAACATACAGGGTAGGCGCCCGATGACCGGACGGCTAGAACGGTATGTGATAGCAGTAAATTGGGAAGACAACAGCTCATGCTAATTCTATATATCCCAAAAAGAGGCCTAGAAATTGCCTTTGATGGCATTTTTTGTTAATGCCCGACAGCCATGTTCATTGTTAACTATATAAAAATTGGAAAAGTTTCAGGGCGGCTGTCGCCTTCTTAGGGTCATAGTAAGGTCACAGCACAAGGTCAAAGGTAAATAAGTGCAGTTTGTTATAAACGTCAGATTTTGGCTACATTTTTTGATATAAACTTGTAATTTTTCAGTGATAATTATGAATTTGAAAAGTAAAATGAATTACTTCGTGTTGAGTTTTTGCATTTGAGACTGGCAAAATTCAAAACGACTAAAGTTGTTTCTATAGAATGAGCTTAACTTTTCGTACGCTCTGATATTTTGTTCATTTATGAAAGCTATCTTTCTCATGTTTCTTAAACTTCCGTTTTCAGGCTAAAAATTTCCAAAAAGGCTAGTGGATTGCCTGTATGATTGTCTGTATGAACAGTACAGGTAGAACAAATCTATGGCAGGTATTTTATAAAGACTATCGTTTGCTCGAATTCGGATTATTCGCTTACTACTCTTGGCTCGAACTCATCGTCAGGTCTATATAATGTATACTTCACGTTGGCTTGTACTACTGATATCTTGCTTGTCCCGTCGAGTTCTAGCGAACATAGTTTGACTGTACTAACTGTTGGCAGATCTAAAGATTCCTTCGGAAGCATAGAACTCAAGGACGTAAAAATAGCAAGCTCGGTTTGATTAAGTCTGTTTGTGAGATAGTATAAAATATGCAAATTCTCTCAAGCATTATCTGCATTGCTCTATGCTGACAGTTAAAACTCTATTCCAGTGTTTTAAGCATGTGCTGTAGTAATTTCAGGAAAGTGTGGGCGTTTAGAAATACTACCTATGTACAAAAATTAAGTGATATCAAAGTTTAAATATAGATATTAAATAACCGCAAATGTTGTTTTTTTTTTTTTTTTTTTGGTTGTTTTTTCTTTTCATTCCATTAGCATTGAATTATTTCTTTGCATATTAACATTAGGCTATTATATGAACTGGTAACCGCTCTTCAAGTGTTTTCAATATCTACAATTTTGTAACTATTTGTTTATATTGGTTCTATAGATGTCATGACTTCAAAAAGGCTTAATAATTGTCAGTGAATTTGAAATATCGAATGTTATTAGTATGATCTTTATGACTATGAATTTAGGGGTAAAGCATGTTTGCTTTCCTGTTACAACACCTTTAGATTTCCGAGTCATTGGTTGGTGATAGAACTGGGTAGAGCAAACGTATACCAATGTATCACGAAGAAATGTACTGCTGTTATAAAATAAAACAAATGTAGCCTTAAATGTGTAAAAATAAATATATTGTCATTTAAATTCAGTACGGAATGCTAGATTGAACTACCCTTTGATAAAAATAGCTTCTTACCCTGATAAAAATGAATAAACCCCATAATAGTCCCACTTCACAAGCAATAGACGTCTTAGCCTGACATTCAGTCGGCAGTATTTGTTTATAATAAATCCATCGTTTTGAATTTCAAATCTCTTCTTCGTGCTCTTCACTTCCTGCAGGAAGTTATTTTTACGCATTGCACATCTTTTAGTTACTATCGAACCACCACATTTAATCATTTTGATTAGCTGAACCATCATCTGCCAGTAATCATGAAAATATCGGAAGGTATAACTTCAATATTTCACTAAATATGTCTTAATGTTACTATTATAAAAAATTCTAAAGCAACCTTTCTGATGTTTTATATCTTTATTTTTACATTTTTATTTGTAAAACACCTGAATGACTAATGATTCAGTGTCAAAATACTAGCTTTGTTTTCACAATGTAATCAAGGACATCCTGTCTGAAACCAAGTGTCAGATGTGTAAATTGTTACGATCTGATTCGTTTTCAACTTTTGTTTTGAACAGGAAGTGAGAATGTAGAAGCAAAGCCAAAACTAGTAAGGATCGAAACAGAAATAGCGTGCTGAATTTTCAATATAAAATTATACAAATATCGCATTAATAGCCTCGGTGATACTTCTTGAAATGTGCTACTTAATTACAAAAACATAAAATATGATAATAAATATCTGACCGATAGAAAAAAAAAAAAAAAAAAAATTACAGCAAGTCAAAGAAATAGTATAAAAATTAACTTGTTGAAATCCTACAGATCTGTTCTGTTTTGTTTATTACCGTATATGTATTGTGTACACCTATAATGTGACCAATATTTCAGTTATTCCTCTAAAATGGTCCTATTCAAGCATCACCGCGTGGATAAATTAACATAAATATATATCATATATTGAATCATCACTAGTATTAAAGTCATTTCTTTAGGAGCTGGAGAAGCATTCCATATATATGTAAATGTTACTTTCAACAGTATTTCAGTCATGTAATGGCGGTCAATTAACCTAATCAGTGTTTCTGGATTCTCTACAATTACTAGCCTTTTCCCAGCAAGTAACTGCCAACTTCCCCATATGATTCAGAAGTGGAGGACGAAATTACTCCTGACAATGTATATTACAAAATCATTATGGAGAACTTACATTCTCCCAGGGATCGAACTCGCGATCCTTAGAGCTGAGCTGTCCTTATTGAGCAAAAATTCTTGGTTGTATACATGACAGTCAAGTGATTTTAACGGTTTACGTGAAATCATTTATATATTTATATGTAATTCATTTTTCCGTTGTCGTCTTCTTTCTTAAAACCTACCATATTTTCTCTTTCGCTCACATTTCTCAAAAGGTGTATAATATGTACATAGTCTTTTTATAGTCAGTTCAAAGCTTAAATTCAAATTTGTTTGCTGCCTGAAGTGCAAGAAACGCATTTGCGGTATCATTTTATAATAATTTACTCAACAATTTTTCTAACTCCACACCTGACTTTTGCTTTTATCTACGCAAAATTTTGACAGATTTGAATGAAATTTGGACACATTGTTTAATGACCAGTTCAATTAAATAAACATAACAGCGATATCAACTGTACATGCATCCGTTGAGCCAAGAGTCAAATTAGGTAAACCAAAAATAAAAAGTCACAGAATGAATGCAACTTGGTGCTGGTCTCTATGCGGCAAGTACTGCCATCTGCGGGATTAAACAATTTTGTCATTAATGTTGTGTCATTGATGACGTTACAAACCTGATATAAAATTAACATGTTCATATTGAAAATATTGACGGATGTTCAATTTCAACTAAACATAGTTGAACATTCAGAATATAATAATTTGAATTTCATCAAATTCATAGGATCAAAGTGTACTGCTGTGATTTGGAATTTACTAATTATGTGACTTTTAATTTAAGGACTACCTTACTGTTACCCTTATGGTTAAATGAATTTAAATCAGGTTATGATCGTTGTTATGTTTTATTATAATACAATAATCATTTAACAATGTGTAAAACATTCATTCAGATCTGTCAAATTTGGCGATATAGGAAAAAAACAGGTCTGACGTTAGAAAAGTTGTTGAGTATAGCCTTAATATACGAACCATATTGCTATCTTTAATACCTAAGAAGTCATTTTCAAACGTTCAGGTTTGACCTTGACATGTCTGTGACCTTGAAAATACTTTTAAAAAACTTAGATACGACAGTTCCAAAATATTTCAGCAAACATGTCAAGTATAACACACTTTGCCATCGTATGCCATTTTTCCCATATATATATATATATATATATAGAGAGAGAGAGAGGGAGAATAAACAACATTACATGAGTAACATTATATTTGCCTACCGGTTTCGTTTATACTCATCAGGGCAAATAATACAACATGACGCCATCTTGTATTATTTGCCCTGATGAGTATAAACGAAACCGGTAGGCAAATATAATGTTACTCATGTAATGTTGTTTATTTTTTCTTTATAATATACTTGATCCGCATGATTAGCATATATATAATCATCAGTTTGATTTACAAAATACTAAAGGGCGTTGAGACACAATATTTAAATTTAAACCAATATAGATGATTATATGAAAAAAAAAACGAGTGCACAGCGCCATATTTTATTTGTAAATGCACTCGTTTGACCTTTGACCCCATTATACTGTAATGAGGAACCCTAGAAGGCGACAGCCCCTTTTAAATCTCATGTTTGATCCTAATGAACACTTCTATACTAAAATCAGAGTATTAAAAAATGCCATCAGAAGTCACATTTTCCTAAGATTTTGACAGACTATGTATTTTACGAGGATCAGTTTTTGACAACACAGGAAAATAAAGCATGTAGGTGAGAGATCTTTAGATATTTATTTGCAAATGCTTGTTCTATTATGAACACCGTGATAAACTTGGGTGAACAAATGGTGTACGACTAAACAATGCGCTAAATGCCTTATGTTTACCCACATATTTAAAAGCTGTTTAGCCTCACTCGGGGCGTCGAATTCTTCATGAGAGGAAGCCATCCAGCTGGCTTGCGGAAGGTCGGTGGTTCTACTTAGGTACGCGCTCGTGATGAAATAATGCACGAAGGGGCACCTGGGGTCTTCAAAGCTGGAAAATCGCCATATGACCTATAATTGTGTCGGTGCGACGTTAAACCAAAAAAAAAAAATGTTTATTGTCGTGCCTGCTTGCAGAAGCGAAGACATAGTCCAAATTGCTATTTGATGTAGGTGCGTGAGTGCGTTAGTGCGTCTGTACGGATTTGTTTGTCCGAAACATAACTTGGACATGCATAGAGCAATCTTGTTTATATTTGGCATAAATGTTACACTCAACGAGACGAAGTCTCCTGGGTGAACCCCAGGTTCCTATCTCAAAGATCAAGATCACACTTGGAGGTCAAATCCGGGCCATGACTTTAACATGCATTGAGGAATCCTGTTTATATTTGGTATGAATGTTTACGTCAATGAGTGTGTTTCGTGCAAAACCCAGGTTCCTATCCCAAAGGTCAATGTCAGAGTTAGGGGTCAAAGGTCATTTAGAGCTTGTCCATGCCATTATTTTGATAAGTATGGAGCAATACTTTTTATATGGCATGAATGTTCACCTCCATGAGACAGAGAGTCTTGCGCAAACCAAAGATCCCTATCTCAAAGGTCAAGGTCAGAATTAGGGGTCAAATGTCATTTTAAGGCGTTTCCGGACTGTAGCTTTGCAATGCGTAAAGCATTTTTTTATTTGGTATGATTATTTGCCTCAGTGAGGTGGAGTGTCTCGAGGGGTTGTGTCAACAAATAACAGGCTTGATATTGTTGCCCTTTAGCATTCTGGTTAATTGTTTTTCTATAATTTAAAAGTTAAAGTACTTGCTATAAGGTTAAGCCTTTGCTTTATTTTATGACTTTTATGACCATAGTTTTAATGCCATATATTAAAAAGCCATGTAAATGTTATATTAAAACCCTGGTAAAATATACCTAGTTAAAATGACTTTGATTGTCAAGAAAAGCTGCTTAAAAAACTATTGAAATAATTAATTGGTTCCTTAAAACTCCATGAAAAATTTTAATTGGCATGGAATTAATGTGCCATTAAAAAGTACTCCTTAATTCCACATTAATAAGTAAATACTAATGGGGCCATTAACTTTTAATACCCTGTTAATGGCCATTAATTATTAAAAATTGATTAATGGTATCATTAAATATGTCAGATTAATTTTAATGAGTTCGTAATATTTTAATGGTATATCAAATTAAGAGCCATGAAAATTTGCCATCAGAATTAGACATATTATGATAATCAACTGCATATTGATATTTGCCGTATTGATTTAAACTACGTATTACTACACATGTAATAGTATTTATACATATGTACTCTTTTGTAAAATGCTAGAAGAATATTTTATTCTTCTTTTTTCTCTCATTATTTTGTAATGTAAACACATGTAACAGCCTCATACAAACATTTTTCATACTGTAACCTCATTCTGTCTTATGTTCATATGAAATGAGAAAATAAATGGATATTGTATTGTATTGTGTTATACTGAGAAAGGTGTATAGGTACCGGTTTAATAGATCAAGTGACCATGTGGGTAGTTTTAACTATTTAACATTTTTATATTGACAAACATTCTGACCAAGTTTTTATTGGTACAGACATTAGGCGTTTTCAAAAAGCAACTGTTGATGACAATGTCAGCGCACAATGGGCGATCACAATTTAGCTCTCCTTCAGAACTTTGTGCTCAGGTGCATGCACTTAAACAGCTAAGAGCAAATGTTTGAGGGATTGCATCACAAGAATCTCCCCCAATCAAGCGTACAACACTCCTTGATTCATTGAAACGAAGAAGCCATTGGTCTGCCCATGCCCCAAATGAATTTAAATCAGACTGTAAATCTTCACAATCATGTGTACAGTTCACTTCTTTATAAACCTTAGTTTCTACTTAAGGATTGAAAAATTTGAAAATGTAAACTGTCTTGAGTACATTTTATAATGTAAATTCCTTACCCCACCCACTTTCTTATACAAATGCTGATTATTTGGAGAGAAAAAACAAAAAACAGCAAAGGAGCATGCATCAATACGTTACCCTTACCAAAATAATGAAGATTGATGTTATCAAATAAATTAATAATGTTTTCATCCGACTTTCATTAAAATCCATCCAATTTTTTTGTAGGAACACAATTTGGCAAACATTTGAAATAAATGGCGTAACTGCATCAAGGGGAAGTACATCATGATATATAATAGACGATGTGTGCGTAGTATGTATTTGTTGTGATTAAAGTCCATTTTAGAACAATATGTGACTGGAATTATAAGAATTCAAGGGGACGAGTGCAAGCCAAAAAAAAAAAAGTCTATTTTTGTGCTTCTGAAAATATACAAATCACATTTTACAGAATATAGGATTAAATGGGCATCAAATTGCTGTTAAGGGCCATTAAGTTTACTCTAATTAATGAAATCGTACAGAACCTGAACATGTAATGGGCATTAGATCAAATTTAAGGGCCATGAAGAATCCTGTTAAATTCAAAATATACAGAATTTCACTATTTCTTCATAGCCATTAACTTTTTTCAGCTACCAAACTAAATTTTTACCGCATGATTCATGGTCAAAAATGGGTGTTTTAATGGTATTTTAACATGTAACCCATTAATATTGTGAAACCTGTTAAACAAAGTGATGCAAGAATAAATGGGGTTAATTAACGGTTTTTCCTATTTTAATGGATATTTTACAGGGTTTTTAACCAAACCATGTTTCATGGTATATACATCCAGTAGTGACTGTTCAAATCATTTTGGTTCATTAAAAATCATTGCCGCCAAGGGCTGTGGCCACTTCTTTCCTATATGTGTATATCGGACTCTTTAGAAATCTTCTTGTCAGAAAGAAACAGGCCCAATTTTAAATCATTGTCAGAAACTTCATGACCTTTACGAAGATTGTACAAATATACTATTTCAAATTAATTTTAAAAATATCTTCCAAAACTGTTGAAACAAACAATGTATCTCAGGTGAGCGGCCATCAAGGCCATCAGGGCCCTTTACTTTTTGATATTGTTTCTCAGTATTGCGTTACTTGCAGCCCCGAAATGCCAAAAATAGTCTCAGTCTGTAACATCGTTGTATATATCTTCTCCCAACTTTATTCAAATATTCTTCTTAGCCCTTTTTAGTGGCATGTTAGAGCCAGAAATAAAACAAAACAACTTTTAAATGACTTCTTCTCATCATTGATGGATCTTCACCAAAGCTGGTATGTAGTGTCCCTCAAATTTGTTTAAATGGTTCCACTTGGTCCCTTTTAGGGGCTTTCAAGGCCAAAAATAGAAAATTCTTTAAACAACTTCTTCTTATGATCCACCTGATTGATCTTTTTTAAACTTGTTCTTTAGCATCCTTGTATGGCCATTCATCTGTCTAGTTCTTACGGTTAAGTTTGGCCTCTTTAGGGTGTCTGTTGGACTTAGAATAGAAAAATAAACTAATGATAAACGACTCTTCTCATGAAATGCTTGAATCAGCTTGATGGATCTTATAAAACCTGTTGTGTAACATCCTTGCATGAACCCATTTCACCATCGTTCAAATGGTTCTGCTTGTTCATCACAAAACTTAGTCTGTGAGGTCCTCTCAAATTTGTTTTAATGATTCCACTTGACAAGTTTTAGGGCCACCAGTGCTAAAATTAGCGAAATAAATGTAAATGCATTTTGCATTTCTTGATGGAATTTTACCAAATTTTGTCAAAAGTAAGGACAAAATGTCTAGATTGGCTAAGGCCCATTTGGGCCTCTTGACCATGTTTTAACACCCTAGTATACTTAACTCAGTATATTGTAATATATTACATAACACTGCTGGAGTATTGTGACAACCATATACAATTCCTGATAACTATAAATTTCAACGAAACAATATGTGAAATAATTGTTGTATGTCATCACAAAGATTGACATACAAAAAAATGACCTATTGTGTATATATGACGGGAAAAAAGGTATTACAAAAGGGAAAGGTGAAATCCGACTTCAACACTATTGAGATAATATCAGCAGTTTCCTGTTTGTCTTCTCTTTTAAAGGAAAGAAGTATGGGTAAGATTTCTAAGTTTGACTGGCTAGTAAATGGCAGTCATTAAAAATATATTTGAAAAAAAAGACAAAAAAAAAAAAAACACTCCAGACTTTATACAGTAGAGCTAGTAAGGATTTTTCAGTTGAACACTGTATGGTAAGCGTTTCGGCTCATGACGTCAAAAAAAGAATTTTCAATTAAGGTCTTCTATCATTTTTGCAGGGGTGAAATGCGCTCAGTGACATTTTCTGCCACTCAGTAATTACAAGGGAGGGAAGTCTGCAAACTTACCTTTTCCGGCTGGTTGTCTGAAAGGAAAACTGATTGAGCTATATAATTATAAGCTTTGAAAAATTGCACACCTGTTTATAATCAAGAGATAAGTATGTATGCCAAGAACTGTGGGGATGTACAGTGAAGAAACAAACTGCGTTGTGGTTTCCGTATTCGACCTTTACTAAAACGTTATGTGTAACTACAAAACAACGTTCCATCGGAAGTGACGTCAACGTAAGGGCGGTACGTCACGCTACATTAATGCGCTATAAATATGTTATCGATTCCCGACAAGAACTATAAATCTCTTTTGCATTTTGTTAGAATTATTACCCTTTTTTTGTTGAGCCTGTTTGCGGTGAGCCTGACATAGTCATCAAAAGTATGTTCATGTGTGAGTTCTAGTTTATGTGGACAATAATTTTGATATGAGTGAAAGAGTCTTGTTTTTTATATTTGTCGAGTTCACACATGGCGGTCAGAGGCCCTGTCAGAATTACAACAAACTTCACAAAAATGATAATTACGTGCTTATCGTCAGCATTTCCAATTTGGTGTTTTTCAGAATATAGTTATTGCTCTTGATTTATCAAATATCATGATGTTTCTCTCATATAAGAGGGCAGATTTTAAGGAATGATCAATGGAAAGTCGTAGTATGCACATTATCCTCATGTTCTGCTTCAGTGATTTTAAGGAGACTTATGGCGCTTGATTTGTTATATTTTGCACTGTTTACACTACTTGCTGCATACAATTAGGCTGAATTTCACCAAACCTCACAATTGATTAGTGTCAAGCATAGTAATTCATATTATGATATTATGGTCAATTTCTGACTAAATGATTTTCAGTGTAGTCATGACCCTTAATTTGTCAAATTCTTTGATCTGTGCCACTTCTCTTATACTAATGGTTGGAGTTCCCCCAAACTTCTCAGGAGTTACCACTGCCAAGTCTAGTTTGAAAAGTTAAGGGAGACATGTTAGTCTGAGCTGATCTACTCACCCTGACATTCACGTCAGCGTCACACCTTTGTTCGTCCGAGCTTACATGTGCATACTTAGTTGGTTGTAGGAAAAATAGGTAACTGTACTTTTTGTTTGATGTCATTCATTCCGTAAGCATTTATACGGCTATTATTTACGTTACTAAAGGAACAATAGAGAGAACAAAAGAGAAGCCACATAAATATCCACATGTAGGAACGTCCGTCCATCTGTTCGTCTGAATTTGTGTCTTTCATATCTGAAAAGGCATTTGACCCAGAGTCATCAGACCTTAGAGGATTGTTATTCAGCATAGGAAGGTGGCACCAGGGGTTTTAATTTGGATCTTTCACAGTCAGATCAAAGTTACGACCCTTGAATTTGTCAAAAATATGCATAAAAAGGGTCTAAGATTGTGTCGCATGTATCTCGAAAAGTATTTAACCCAGTTTTATGAAATATTACAGGAATATCATTCAGCATGTGAAGTTGAACATCTGGTGTTTTGTAAGGGATTTTAAATCTGTCACACCAGAGTTATGGCCCTCGACTTATCAAAAAAGTATGCATAAAATGGCATTATATTTGTGTCGCACATATCTCAAAAGTATATGACATGTCATGAAACATCATACGAATATCATTTAGCATGTGAAATTGTACACCTGGAATTTTTGTTCCGGATTTTAACACCTAGACCAGAGTTATGGCCCTTGATTGTCAAAAATATGCATAAATGGGATTAAACTGTGTGTAACATGTATCTCAAAAAGTGTTTGACTTTGAGTCATTAGACATTAGGGGAGTGTTATATAGCATGTGAAGTTGCGCATCTTGTATTCTGTTTGGGATTTAACTCAGCCAGGTTAGAGTTCTTGCCCTTGACTTAGTAAAATGTACACATAAAGTGCTGGTGTTGTATATATATTACAAAAAAATAACCTACACTTGTGGAACCATTTAGGAATATTATCCAGCATGTGGAATTGTGCACCTGATTATTTTACTTTGCATGACCAGAGTTATAGCGCTTGACTTAGTCAACAAATAAAAGTTTGTGCCGCATTTATGTCAGCATGTATTGAGAGTTATAAAACATTAGAGGATTGTTTTATTGCCAGTGATGTTTTGCACAGGATGTTCTCTTTGGGATTTTATCCAGCAAGGCCAGAGTTATGGTTCTTTACTAAGTAAAAACTTCACATAAAATCCTTAAAATTTTGTGCTGCAAACATCTTAAAAATGTTTCACCTTTAGACATAAAACCAGTAACTGGAGTGGGGGTAGGGGGATTGGACCTATGGACATAAATCTAGTTTCATTTTCTATGTCAATAAACAACCCCACAGGATCAAGTCCCATTATTCTGACATGTATTTTGGGCAAATTATGCCCCCTTTTGGTCTTGAACAATTCTAGTTAAACATTTGCATGGTAATCTCCAAAACGAATGCAGATATTGATTTCAAACTTCATATGTGTATTTTGGGTATTTACAACTAGGTTTAATAATTCCGACTTGTGTTTTGCAAAATTATGTCTTATTTTTAACTTAGGAACTTTTGGTTAAAGTTTTTCATGCAAGTTACTCCAAAACTAATGCACATACTCGATTGAAACACTTTAGTATTATGGGGTTATACTCCTGCTTCTTGGACACCAATTCGAATAGTTAAGCAGGGAATAGACAGAGGACACAGGTCCCTATCTCAAATTTCATTATATATGTCGTTATTCTTATTGTATGTTCGATATTCATTTTGTAAAAGACGTTATTGTTGTTGTATATTCATTATTGTTTTTGTAAGCTTGATATTCTTATTGTACGTGCGATTTCCCGCGATATAAATAGCACAGCGACGCTATACAAATACAATCACATAACATAGAATAAGAATGACACGTTTTGTAAATAGAATCGTCAGATATTGAACAACAATGATGACTTATACCGTAAGAATATCGAACATACAATAAGAATAACGACATATACAATAACAATGGTAATACTTAAAATATGAATGACACGACATTGAATAACAATATCAAAGATGCAATAAGAATAACGAAATATAGGATAACAATAATGACGTTTACCATAAGCAATGATAAAAATATCGAACATACAATAAGAATAACGACATAAAGAATAACAATTGTAAGACTTAGAATCTGAATGACACGACATTGAATAACAATACAAAAGATACAATGAGAATAACGAAATATAGAATAACAATAACGACTTTTAGAATATGAATGACAATACATTGAATAACAATAACAAACATACAATAATAATAACATACATATTATTTAGCAACGTTTGACATGCCATACATAACAGTCGTTCCATTGCGTACAGTTTTCCTCCTGATTTATTGGCACATGGTAGGTATAAGTCATGAAATTTAATGCTTTGTATCCATTTACATGTCCAGAAAAAAAATGATGGATATGTTGGCATTAAACGATTTTTCTTTTCTAGATTTATCACAAGAAGAAGAGAAAAAAGGGAAATCTGGAGCTATGGGGCAAGGTATGGTTGTTGAAAAATATTGTCATTAACCAATTGTCAGCTGTCTTATATGAATTTGCTTTGTGCTAACATGATGTGATTCTATGGGAAACTTGAGCAAACATAAGTATCAAACATTGATTTTCAGTGTCAAGATCACTATACGCCCAGACACAAGGTATATGAGAGCTTTATTTGAGCCATACATGTCGGTCTACCTGTTCATTAGTTCTTCAGTTTGTCCGTCCATCCAAAATATCTGCTCAGTATATTCCTGTTTGCTGAGAATTATTTTTATAAAACTGTATTGAGTGTTAAACTTGTCAGGACTACGTCAGGTCACTAGGTTTAAGGTCATGGTAACATTTTGGAGGTCAAATAGGTTTACGTACTGTCAAATCTATATTTTATAAACAGTCTTGAAGATTGTCATAAGCCTCACATGAATAATTTACCTCAGCAAAATGATATACAGAAAGCACAATCGAGGTTTAAAGGTCCAAGGTCAAGGTCACACTTGTTGGTCAAATGTCAGATTCTTGTACACTACATGTCTTCTAAACCGCTTAGAAGATTTCATAAAAATAGCAACAGCTATCTAACTCATCAAAAGGTCGTGTTGAGCGATAGACCTTTTCACTGAGTCCAAGGTTAAGGTAACATTTTGAGGTCAAAGATCAGTTAGCTTGAATTCATGCCCATTTCAAATCATCTAAACCAGAAACTAGACTGAAATTAATAATTTTTCAGCACGTTTGAATGGAAAATGTCGTTTATCAATATTTTGATGTTATGTCTTCAAATATGAAAATGATAAAATGGTGCCTCACACTAAATATTTTCTGATTAAAAAAATGATGCTTAACACGATTGCTTTATCAATAATTCAATTGATAATTATGAATTTATATTCATTTGCTGCTTGTATATTTTAAAGGAACGTTGACATACAAATTAACTGTCTGAACATACAGGACGCCACGCGCCATTTGAGTAGGAGTATTTCAAAATCAAGCAGTACATGTCGAAACAAAGTAAGCTGAAAGCTATACCTGTACAATTGGATGCACATATTGAGTCATGTCAAGTGTATGCAGTATACACCGACAAATCTGTTTTAAAACAAGTTTCAGTACTTATTATAACGCTAATGTATACAACTATAACAATTATGATAATTATTATTATCTATACCGTTATTATCATCATTTTCCACTTGTTCTTTTACATAATCATCATAACAATAAAGATAATAATCTAAATACTTTTACTTGAAAAACCAGTCAAAAATATGTTATTTAACAAATAATCAAGGCCGTCGAGTGGTTTATCGTCTGATTTACAACGGTTCAGAGTTCAGATGCGTAGGAATTGAATCACGAGGGCGTAAGCCCGAGTGGTTAAGTACTGAAGCATCTGAACGATGAAGCGTGGTAAATTAGACTATAAATCACAAGAAAGCCTTGATTGTTTTCATTCTGACGTGCTCATTGATCTTCTATTTTAATAAATATTATGCTGGACTTCATTTACCCGAGGAGTAATATATCGGACGTCATGCGGCAATTTGACGTTATAATTGACGTCATAATGCTCTCTTGCCGGTCCGCATGTCAACCGTTGTTCATCGCTGAATATACAGAGCTTGATTTCCTTCTTTGTTTAAGTGGAAGTCAAACCGAGTCATGTTAGAATTCTGGTTTACATTTCTATAACTCTTTTTTTCATTTAGGACACACACATTTAATTTTGAAGAAGTAAAGAAGATCCAAGCTTCAACAGGAAATCTGTCCAAAAGGGGACTTTAGGTGTAAGATTGAAAAAGGCATGAAAAATGAAAACAAAATGCTACAAACATGAAGCAAGGAACTGTAATAATTTGTAGTCTTGTGCTTTGGAAACGACAATTTGATTCATTACAAACTTGCAATATCTTACTTTTAGTGTGTATCTGTTTCACTTTACCTAACAGTAAAGACATCATTTACCTCCTTCTCAACCGGATTAGATTTATGTTTATGTGACGAAATAGAACATAAGACATGTCACTTTCAATACTTAATATGTGAGGATGTGAGTTATTGTTTTGTAAAATACTATCAATAACAATAAAATCGAAGGTAAATTGTTGTGTAAGTTTTATTACAATAGAGCATGTATGAAAAGCAATGACTAGAAAAAAAATCATGATATCATATCCTACAATGTAAAAATAAAACTGTACTGTCGCAAACTGTTTTATTTGCAGACAACACACATTTACAACAAAAAAAAATGGTAACAGGCAAAAACAAAATATATATATAGAAAAAAATGTGTTTATAAAGAGGGAACAGATTATTGTATGAATGTGATACTGATGATATCTTTCATTTCATTATTAACATAGTATTTTCTATGTTATTTTACCAGTCACATTTTGTCTGAATTTGTTACTAATAACAGTTTGATTGACACTATGTAACTCTAACATCATTTTAAATATGAGAAAACAAATTAGAATGGTTTTCTTCTTTTTATTTTATATTTTAAATGCATACAGGATTGTGTTTCAAGTGTCATAATCTGTATAATTTTTATAATGTTCATAAGAAACAGTATACTTATGACTTTATACAACAGTGTACATTGATTCAGTGTTGCTCTATTTTATAGTCCTATAAATAACTCTGTCATAGCTATTTTCTAGTCCTTTCAATATCTCTGTAATAGAATTCCGCTTAAGCTGGTGCTGGGAGGGGGAGGGGGTGAGGAGTGCCGCACGTTACGTCTCATGAACAATTTCAGTCCAACCGAGTCTGCTACTATTTTGCTTGGTTGCATTCAATGCTTCCAGACGATCTTCTTACAGATTTTATCAACTATCTTAACAGCTATCTTTTAGTGCCACGTGGCGGTCGTAAAAAGTCTCCTCGTATTTGAATTGTGTTGTTTAAGGAGTCCATTCAATATTTTTGTAACAGAGTTCCACTTAAATCGGTGCTAGGGGGCGTAAAGGGTTTCGCGCAGTAGCCACGTCCCATTACTTCTCATGAACAGATTCAAACAAAGCGAGTCAGCTATTATTTTGCTTTGTTGAATTCTATGCGTCAAGAGGAGGATCTACACACAGAGTTTATATTTGTTTATATATATTTCCTTAATTTGGCTGGACATATATGGTTTTCAAGTCTGAAAAGGGGCTCGAGGATTATGATCCAGAATTATGGATTTTTTACCGTTTTACTCGGTTAATTGACGTCATGTACTAAAGTGTATATGTTTTTCTCTGTATTGGCCCAAGTCCTTAATAGTACCTATAGACGCACACATTTCCGGTTAAATATGCTTGTTATTTTGCTCTGAATGATCAGTATACCAATTTTGGAATCACAACTACGCCAAAGTTCACATTAAAGTAAATACGCAGAGTAAAGTTCTTTTGGTATTTGCCGCCTTAAATCTTTCTTTCTTCGTTGTTGATGCTGTACCTAAAATATTCAAACAATTTGTTTGCATCATAATTTTTGTTAAAATCTAAGAACTTAAACGTCTGATCTCAAGGCATGGAGAAACAGCGGAAAAAGAATAAACTGCTTACTGATAGGCTAAAAATACTACAAAATTATTTAATAAATAAATTAACACAATGTTATTATTTATGCTTTATTATATAGATCTATACAATGTGACCTATTTGCTCTGTTATATCAAATTCCATGTTTTTTTTCTTTTACCTCTGAAAGACAACATTGGGACTCTATTACAATTCTTTGCAAGATGCAAGCAAGCTTACCTATATCGTGTTGCCTTACTGCAAAAGGTAGCCACATCCTTTGTATGGTGCTTTTCTACTGTGTCTTTTTTCCTGACTTGCTGTAAATTTAGCTTCCCATATTCCAGTCAAAGATCGTCTATTATTAAAAAAAAATTGCAAAACAACTATCGTTGTGATGAGGCATCTCAAACAAACATTTATATAACAAAAAGAGCAAATCACCACCTAAATTCCAGTGAATGTCGTGTTATGCCACGAATAGCCCGTGCATATATTCTTTGCAAGTCGTAGCGCATTGAAAAGTTGAGTTTTCGAAAAATGAATGTAATTATGGCTTACGTTTGGGGCAAACCCATTACTTTATCTGGGGACCAAACGCCGCTTTTCATGGAATTACACGCCACAACCCGTGTATCATTGAAGATTCCATGTTCACCGTCGTTTGAATACATCTGCGGATGTCTCTAAATTGCTTTTTGTACCTCTAGAATGTGTAAATGTCGAGTTCTGCTCAACCCGGGGCTAGAGGGCGTGGACGGTAGCATGCATTTCCACTACCGTCCATGAACAGGCTCAATCAAACCGAGCCTGCAACATTTTCGTTTTTGTCGTGTTGAGCGACCTGTGAAGTTTCTACTTTTTCTATTTTAAACACATTCAGTACTTTATTTATAGACACTGGTCAGACTTGAGAACTGTTTCATTCACATTACATGTCACCAAACTCCCCTTTGTTACTTATTAAGATCAAATTGTCACTTCTAACAAAAAAATGATGTTCCCAAATACTGCGCACTAGTTTTGAGTTTGTGTAGACATTTCACTGAAAACTGGAAATTTCCAATCAAACTTTTTCGAAATAATAATTGTAGTTAGTAGCAACAAAATGTCATATCAAACTAATAAAAAAAGTTCGTGTTCAGCATCACTATCTTTCATCAGAAAATATTTATGTGCAACGCATCATTTTCTCATATGTGTCACATGTTTAATTGTAAAGCGCCTTTGAACGTATATTCCATATGAAAAGGGCGCTCAACAAATCTGGTATAATAATAATACTTAAAGGCGCTCGCTACAGTTTTTCCGGACGGGTCGATATTTACCCCCACACCGTGCCAATTTGGTTGTGTTTCTAATCGATGTATGTGATTGCAGAGTTGGAGCGGTTTTATGTGTATGCCCGGAAGTGATTATCTAATGTCGCGTACGGCAAAAATTCGCAAATTATTAAATGTTCCCATGCATTTAATGTGTAATATGTATAATATACTGACTAGAGGTTAGGGTAAATATCACCATGGTTACAAAATATATACATTTAAAGTACTTTTAGTTCAAATTGCTTTAATCCGACATATACTGGAGTCTGTAATTTATACCGGCGCTCCAACTCTGCATTGAGTCACAGCTGTTTCTGATCCCATACCGTACCCATACCGTACATCCGTATTCGTAAACTATAGGTTTTGTTCGGAGAAATGCGGAAACTTTCATCATTCTATGGCATCAAAATGCTCCAGAAACACCTTAAAATCCGCTTAATAAGAATTCTGCCGTTTGATAATTTGATATATCTTTAAGTCATTTGCTCAAATACTGAAAGAGTGTTTCGTACCAGCCTGCGTTGTATAACTTCCCGCCACATCCCACCTCGTTGTAATTTGATTTAGGCGAAACCTAATATGGCGACCTATTAATTTTCTTTTTGTTTTAGATTAGGTAGACATAACCAAAAGTATGTGCAGAGTTTGATTAAATTCTATTACGTGAAACTCGATAAAATATCAGAAGTACCAACTTTAAATTGACAAAAATATGCAAAAATAGCCCTTTGGACTGCTGAGCAAGTATTCCTTTCTTTACAAAATAATTTTCATTTGATTTATCTGAGCATGTTTCAAATAGATATATTGTTTTCCGTTATAAAAATGCTTAGATATCAAATTTATGCTGTTTATTGTACTTTACTGAAATATATTTTAGGATTATAGAAATTTTGAAAAGTGTTGAAAATAGCACCATATCTAGGGGCAAATTAAATTGAAACAAAGCTGGTGACCTAGTATTTTTATTCCGTTTTTCAATACATCATAACATGATATTTTAATACAAAACATTTCATCAAAATCTATTATTGAGAAAAAAAAAACGAAACTGTAGCGAGCGTCCTTAATAACAGGAAATAATTAGCGATGGAAAAAAAGATGTATGGAAAATTTTTCTCTTTGTAAAAATGTACTTTAAGATTCTCATCTACCTACTAACTAGCAACAAGCAAGTATGTCAGTTGACCAGCACTTAAAACAGCAATTGTATCAAAGACGAGCTGTGTTGTCACAGCACATTGCAATGGTGGGAGGGTGCCATTACAGGAACATTTTAAAAAGATTTTGAAATCAGCGCAGCAGTTTCCGGCATGCAGATTTTTAATGTAACATTCATATGACATATATTTGAAAATTTGGCACCACCTATTAGAGGTCAAGTTGCGACAAATAATGATTTAGACTGCAAAAAATGTCCATACTTTTACACAATTATCTGTACAGTTTGTTTTCGTAAACATCCTGTATGTTAACTTTAAAGATTTCGTTTTGTTACTTTAACCCAGGGTTCCATATTTTAATTTGTCTTGTATAAGGAAAATGTGAGCTCATGCTAAAACAAAACATAATCAAAAAGTAGAAAGGTCGTTTTGCAAGTAGAGAAAATTTGGTTTGAAAACGTGTAAACACGTACGACCTAGTAATCGAACTGTTCTAAGGCGATTGTTTACAAATATGATTATAATGTAAATAACTCCATAATATTTATAATAACTCGAGACAATACTTACAATTTTCTTTCTTATGCATGTTTGAGTCTGCCTGCAGTCTAAAAGACAGAAGAGAAAGTATTTAATAAAATAGTCATCACTATTCTCAGTTTCTTTCCTCTAGCACGGGTGATCAACACGTAAAGTTGTAACATACTTTTTCGCACCATGTTGACGGTATTTGAACAGTCTGAATGACATTGCTAATATGCTTCAAACATTGAAATTTGTCTGCAAGTCGGTCACATGGATTTCAAATGAACAAACAGATATCTCTTGCAACAGCTTACAATACGATTTGCTCAGATGTTCTTAGCTTCAAATCTGTTTTGCTATTGATGACATTCATTTATAAGAAATTGTTGATGTTAGACAGTTTTTGTTGCCACAAGATCATCTTGTAATGATGTAATAAGAGTATTTTGTTGAAGGTGCGGATGGAAATATCTGACTCGAGTGTACCTGTCTAAGGTGATATCACATTTTAAATTTACAGTGAATGACAAAACAACAAAGAATGATCAGTTCTTTCTAAACATCATTACCTTATGATTGAACCTAATGCTTTTCTTTATTCATCAAAAAAAGGAACTATTTTCGTATCTTGTGATCGAGTTTTGGTACCTTTATTACCGACAGTAAACTTAAAAACTAGAAATTCTTACATGAATTCAGTGAGCTCAACAAGGCAATTCCAAGCACAATGTTATATGTTTTGAAAGTTACAAAGTCCTACCAAAATACTTACGAAAACAATGCATATTTAGAATGGAGATATAAACATTTTGACCGATCGCGAAAACTAATGACAAAATTTGACAGGTATATATTGACTTATGACCTAATAACATTTGTTCTCTTATTTCTATCTTCCAGATTGATTTCTTTAAAAAAAGTTTTCCTTAAGTGTAGCTAACAACTGAAAAATTGAAACAATGAAAGAACATACTGTTTACTACGAAAGACCGGTGGTGACTTCGAACTTCATACTTCACAGTCCAAACTTCACACTTCACACTTCATATATATAATTCTTAATACACATACAAATAATAGGAAAGTCTGAAGTGTGAAATGTGAAGTGTGAAATGTGAAGTTTGAAGTGTGAAGTTTGAAGTGTGAAGTCTGAAGTTTGAAGACTGAAGTGTGAAGTTTGAAGTGTGAAGTATGAAGTGTGAAGTCTGAAATTTGAAGTGTGAAGTCTGAAGTTTGAAGTGTGAAGTCTGAAGTTTGAAATGTGAAGTGTGAAGTCTGAAGTTTGAAGTGTGAAGTCTTTTTCGGGCGTTTTTTTCTATTTTTAAAACAACCTGGGATTACCGAGATTGAACATAATGAAGTAGAATAATTATTATGGCTGAGTTACTTCTTAAACCAGGGGCGTAATTTGAATGTATATCGTAGAGAATAAATATACTGTACGAGAAGAAGATATTAAAAATGTTTTCCTTTATAAGTCCGTTTAAAAGTACTGTCCCTCGGATGGGATAATTTTGAATCCAGTGGCATAACTTGAATACCTTTAATACTAGAAGACCGCTAGGTAATGCCACACACCATATATCTAATTTCTATGCCTTTCTGTTTTACACATGAAGATTTTTACACATATTTTTCCTTTCGTTTACTATTGCAACCACATTTCTACATTGAATGAAATTGTTTTAGCAATTTGTTTGTGCGTCACCCATGTATCATTCCCGTGAGATTGTTTAAAAAAATTATCCCAATCGTTTTTCTCAAGAAAATTTTGAACGGACGGACGACAGACAGTGAATTTCCCCTTATTTTTCGAATATCAACAAGTGATATAATCTAAACTCGAAAAGTCGTTTATTTTCCTAGAACATTCAGAATGTACACAATCAATAATACTTAAAACTCAAATAAGAAATGGCATACAGTTCGTTTTTGTAAACATCATGTTTGTAAACATAAATATTGCGTTTTGTAAGCTCAATTCAGGGTGCCATATTTTAGTGTGTCTTGTATAAGGAAAACGTGAGCTCAAGCTAAAACAAAACATTATCAAAAAGTAGAAAGGTCATTTTGTAAGTAGAGAAATTTTTGTTTGGAAACGTGTAAACACGTAAGACCTAGTAATTGAACTGTACATATCTTTGGCCATAAAAAATAAGTAGATGACGTCAAGTGCGAAGCGTGCAGTGAAGTGTGAAGTCTGAAGAATGAAGTATGAAGTGGGAAGTCTGAAGTTTGAAGTCTGAAGTTTAAGTTTAAGTGTTAAGTGTTAAGTATGAAGTGTGAAGTATGAAGTTTGAAGTGTGAAGTCTGAAGTCTGAAGTCTGAAGTTTGAAGTCTGGACTTCGAAGTGTGAAGTTTGAAGTGTGAAGTATGAAATGTGAAGTGTGAAGTTTGAAGTGTGAAGTCACTACCGGTCTTTCGTAGTTTACTTACTGTCGTTTTGTCTATTCAAATCCCATAACAGTTTCTATTGTTTCAATCATATGTCAATAATTAGGGCCATTTGCAGGTTTGCCTTTAGAAAAAAACACATCCTTTATTTTCACATAGATATTGAAGATTTATCTTAAAAGCGCATATGTTGGAAACACAATTTTAAAACCAACTGTGTATTACAATAATGCTGAAATATCTCAACCATGATATGTCCTTAAGCAGTAATGAGGCTCTGTCAAGTTACCGCGGAACAGTTACCTGTGAGCCAGATATTTCCATCAGCACCTTCAATAAATGATAGATTCTTTTTCATGTTATTTCTTTTTTCGCTACAAAACAAAAAAGATGTCTGTGTGAGGACCTTACAAATTGGCAAACACGAAAGGTTTGAAATAAATGCCTGTAAGTTATTAGGCAGTTTGGCAATGGTATACTTCAGCTACACAAAGAAAAAGCAGCAAGATGACCAAAGTGACCCTAGGCGGCTTACCTGGCCATGACTATTTGATCTTGAATATATGTATGATGCACTGAATCATGAATGGTAATACCAAATGGGCCTAATTTGCTCACCTAAGAAGGATCGTTTTCTTTTCTCCTTGCAAGTTTACAGATAATTTTTACAATATTAGTTATGTTTTAGCAAATTTATGTTTCTACAAAATATCATTAGAGATAACTACAACGGATTTAAAAGAAATTAGAAAAACTGTAGAAATCATCTCATCTTTTAATATCTGACAAAACGAAACATGCAAAGCAAATTATTCATTCATCTGCTGTCTACCAAACACAATATCGTGGTTACAGGAAATATTAAATGAGGAAGAAATGACTTAAACCATATTGATCAATTAGCCTTGTTCCTTGGCTGAATGGTTATTTTTAACGAAAACTTCAAACATTTTGTAAGTAATATTTAAGCATTCAAAATAGCACATTTTCATCTGATGATTTAACCAACCTATCAGAATAAAAGCAACATGCTACTGAGTTACATCCACTGGTAATGAATAAAACTTATATATTGTATGTTCACATGATAAAATATTAAACAGATTGTAAAATTGGCATCTACGCATTTTTTTTGTGTATGTGCAAATCTTTATCATCAAGATTTGGTTCCTGGGATCAGAATATTCGCCACCCCTTTTCATCACAATGGAGCTAAAATAAATTAGTATAAACTAGTTGTCCCCAGTTCCCATGTAGTAAAGAGTTTGGGGTACAAATTAACTTACTCCCATCATTTGTCTAGTTAAATTCATTTGTGGTGAACTGATTCAATATTTTTCAGCAACTAACCACTGTATTGATATAAATGTTGTCAGCATAATAGGTCTTAAAATAGAAGCTATTTTCGCTTCAAAAATTATTATGAAACATATTTTTTCAATAAAGGAAGCTAAAAATGTAACATGATAACATGTTTCTTGGTATTATTTTCAATATTTACATTTTTTGCTTGTTTACCTTTTTACTTATTGGTACTTAATATGGTAGTCATCTAATTACCATAAATAAGTTTTTTATTGCTTTTTTGTTGGGTTTAACTTCGCACCGACACAATTATAGGTCAAATGGCGACTTTTCAGACCCCTCCATACATTACTTCATCACGAGCGGGAACCTGGGTAGAACCTCCGACCTTTCGAAAGCCAGCTGGATGGCTTTCTCACATGAACACTTCAACGGTTCGAGTGAGGCTCGGACCCACATAGGCAAGGGGCAGGTGATATGAAGTCAGCGACATAAACTACTTAGCCAATGAGCTCCCTTTCTATTGCTTATCAGCTTTTAAGACGACAAATTAACTAAGCATATAATTGTGTCATGGAATGTAAAAATGGGGCTTATGGACCAAAAAGTGTTTTTTGGCTTTTCTTTTTTTTTGAATTTTATGACATCTCTTAAGAAATTCCTGAAAAATTTTAGGATCTCAGAAAATGGTGAAGTTACATCAAATTTTATGTTAATGACCATTTTTAGATATGTGCCAGTCTGCACTGATTTGGAGGCATTTGTCTTGCCTTCAGGTAAGTACATTAAATACTCTCTTGTAAATAGGAAAATTATACAGAATAATGCAAATTACTGTGTTCAATTTCTTTATTTCATGTCAAAACAACATTTTGAGACAAAAAGAGGAGTACAGTAGACAAATGTTTTCAGTTCTGTTCCCTAGCAACCAGGTGATTCATTTTTCTTACTTTTTAAGATATACATTGCAATAATTTAAGTGAAATTATGTCACATATGAAATTGTTTTCAAGAAGAGAAATTGCATTCTCTATTTAAACGGTCTTGAAATTTTCAGGGCAATATATAAAGTAGTTTTGAAGAAATAATGATTTTAATACATAGACAATGGGCAAACTATTTCATCAGCAAACAGGTTCTTTTTACAAAATTTACTGCACTTAGTAAGATTAATCTTCAGTGTTTTACAAGCTCTTAACAAGGTGCATTCTTTGCAAACATGTTTGTATGAAATAAAGCTATGATATTAAAGCACAAATATAGTTACAAAACAGTGACCTCAATATTTCTGTTGCTTAGCAACAATGGAATATTTTACAATTTCCATGTTTTTTAAGTTTTTAGACATGAAATTAGACTAAAACATTTGCATTCATTTAAAGATCAAAATAAAAAGTCAATACAAGTTATAAGCAAACAGTCTTGAAAAGTTCAGGTCAAATTATTGAATACTTTTGAAGATATACAGATATCTGACAGGACGGTTCATGTTCAAAATTTTACTTACAATTTGAATTACTGACAGAAATTGCTAGCATGTCGACATGCTAAAATTGTAAAATATACATGTATGGTTGAAGCAAACAACTATTAATAAAAAGTTGCAATAACTTCACTAATATTTCCTGTTGCCTAGCAACCAGAGAATATTTTTTCTCTGTTTCTTGTTATATATGTCTACCGTTGAATGTTGATAAAAAATGTCAAAATAATCTGCATCAAAAAACAATGTCTTAGAAAACAGACTGGAAAATTTCAATTTAAAATAAAAAGGTATTTTGAAAACACAATAACTTCTTAAACAAAGTACATTGCGTAAAATTACATTTGCAAACGGAATTTCACAGATACTTCAAATCCCATTTATGACTGGTTCTTGTTACCTAGAAAGTAGAGAGTATTTCTGTATTTCTTTTTAATTTTCCAGACTAACATTGTGAATGAGAAATTAACAAATGCATTGAAATTTGAAACAATGTCTACAAAAAATAATCTTGAAAATTTCTGTTCAAATTAGACTAGTTTCTAAGATCAAAATATTTCAAGTACAGTAATTAAAACTTTAACTGTAGAATCTAGTTTGTTCACAAGGATTTTTTTATGATTTAAGCTTGTGACCTAATTTTTGACCGTAGGAAATCCAGATTCAAACTTGACCTAGAAACCGTCAAGACACATATTCTTAGCAATTTTCAACATAATTGGACTTTCAATGTAGACTCTAGTGTGTTCACAAGGATCTTCTATGATCTAAGCTTGTGACCTACTTTTTGACATCAGATGACCCAGATTTAAACTTGACCTAGAAATCATCAGAATAAGTATTCTGAGCAATTTTCAAGTTGATGTATGCTTAAGTGTGTCCACAAGGACTTTCTATGATTTAAGCTTGTGACCTATTTTTTGACCCCTGATGACCCAGGTTCAAATATGGCCTAGGAATCATCAAGATAAATATTCTGAGCAATTTTCAATTTGAGTCGACTTTAAATGTGACCTCTAGAGTGATCACAAGGTTTTCCTTTAATTTGAACTAGTGACCTAGTTTTTGACCCTACATAACCCTTGACCGAGATTTTATAAAGACAAACATTCTGACCAAGTTTCATGAAGAATGTTTACAAGAATTGTCTATGATTTAAGCCTATGACCTAGTTTTTGACCCAAGATGATCCAGATTCAGACTTGACCTAGAAATCATCAAGATAAATATTCTGAGCAATTTTCAACTTTTTTGGACCTTAACTGTAGAATCTAGTGTGTTCGCAAGTATTTTCTATGATTTAAGCTTGTGACCTACTTATTGGCCTCAGATGACCCAGATTCGATCTTGACTTACAAATCATAAAGATAAATATTCTATGCAATTTTCAAGTTGATTGGACTTTAAATGTGACCTCTAAAGTGACCTAGTGACCTAGTTTTTGACCCCACATAATCCTTGACCGAGATTTTATAAAGGCAAACATTCTGACTAAGTTTCATGAAGATTGAACTTAAACTGTGGCCTCTAGAGTGTTCAGAACCTAGATGTGAACAGACGTCAGACGACAGACAACAGACTGACAACGGACAAAAGAAGATCACAATAGCTTCGTGCTCAGGTGAGCTAAAGCCCTGTTACAACCTACATGTTCAAATATCTAACAGACTGTATCATTTAACATGCACATGTTAAAAAGCTGAACTTTTATTTACCAGTATTTTTATTCTACACAATTACATGTAGCGCATATAAATCTTAAAGTGTAGTTGAGGTATAATACAACATTTCTACTCCCCTGCCTTAGTATCAGCTAGCATTTATGGTGATATGGTAAAGTATCCGCTGAGAAACTAAAGATCACGGGTTCGAATCCAGCTCATGGCAAAGGATTTTTTTCTCTTGCAAATTAAAGTCTCATGTCAATAAATTACTCCTTCTCTTACCACCCACTTTTGCATCACAATCTACATCAAGTTTAACTTCTAGTTTTGGAACAAACGGTTTTGGACAAACAGCATCTTTTGCAAGATCACATCTAAAGAACTGACCAATTAGTTCATATAGTCAAGTCCGATTTTGCAGATAAAAGCTTATTTAACTTAATTACAAGCATTTTGTTAGTATTTGGTCCAAAATATTTTTAACATATTTTGGGTATGCTGAAGCCAAAAATATATGTTGGCCATCTGGCAAATGTCTCTGAAAGGGTCAAAAATGGGGGCATAGAATACAAAAATGATTTAAAAATTGTAAGACTGAAAACTTCTGCTGGAATGTTAATGTCAAAAAATGACATTTTTGATGAAATGGCATGCAGTCTTTAAAAAAATCATCTAAGACAAAAGCAATAGGGAAATTAAAACTTAATTAACAAGACATTGTCTATAATGAACAGAATATCATGTATGACATATCTTATCCTGGTAAGATCCTTTTATTGAATAATCAACATTTTAATACCTAAGCATGATATAATAATTGGTGCAAATTAAGTGTGACTGGGATTAAGATTAATGTTAATATGAACTTAATTAGTTTAAACAATCCAGGTCTCTATTACAATAACAATCTGATAAAATACAGAAAAGTGGAAACTTCACAGGTCGCTCAACACGACAAAAACAAAATGTTGCAGGCTCGGTTTGATTGAGCCTGTTCATGGACGGTAGTGGAAATGCATGCTACCGTCCACGCCCACTAGCCCCGGGTTGAGCAGAACTCAACATGTACACATGCTAAAAGTACAAAAGCAATTTAGAGACATCCGCAGATGTATTCAAACGGCGGTGAACATGGAACCTTCAATGATACACGTGTTGAGGCGTGTAAGTCCATGAAGAGCGGCGTTTGGTCCCCAGATAAAGTAAAGGGTTTGCCCCAAACGAGAAAACAATGGACAGAACTAAACAAACTGGAATTTAGGAAGGGGATCTGAGGTTATGGAGCCTGCGTATCACAGGAACTGTCAAAAGACAAAATTAAAAAAGCAGGCACATATCCAAGGGGTGATTAAACAATACCCAAGGCTATGAAAGCGGGAGTATTGGAACCACCCAGGCCGAAATGGTCATGTTGAGAAACTAAACAGTACCAATAACACGACATAAAAGTCGTGCTGAACGATCTGAGAAGATCATAATATAACAGCCCTGAGTCTGATCATGTTTTTGCTAAAGTCCTTATCTAAAAACTTTGGAGTGCTTTACCTGTTAATCAATGTACATTAATCATTACAGAAAACACACTCTTTCATTATCGTTAAAGTGTTAGTGTCAAGAATACTTCATGGAATCAGGACATTTTGCAGGATTTTTTGGAACTTCAATGTTTCAGTGCTTCTAGTGTTCACTTGAGTTATAATGGATGGTCTTTGGGATTTATACATGCTGCCTTTATTTGATAGGTATGATCATACAAATTATGCACGTTGGGTAACTGTCTATCTGGCCGATGCGCATCAGCTGCCTCAAAAAGTCTTGCAAGAGTTCAGAAAAGGCAACTTTGTGATAAAGAGTTCAAACTCCAAATTCAATCAGAAGAATGGCTGAATTCAACTGGGAAGAAAGATGGAGGAAAAATTTGAATAGCAAGAAATTAGAAAAGGTGGAAACTCCACAGGTCGCTCAACACGACAAAAATGAAGATGTTGCAGGCTCGGTTTGATTCAGCCTGTTCATGGACGGTAGTGGAAATGCATGCTACCGCCCATGCCCTCTAGCCCGGGTTGAGCAGAACTCAAAATTTACACATGCTACAAGTACAAAAGAATTTTTAGAGACATCCGCAGATGTGTTCATACGGCGGTTCACATGGAACCTTCACTGATACACAAGCGTGTAATTCCATGACAAGCGGCATATGGTTCCCGGTTAAAACAATAGGTTTGCCCTAAACGAGAAAACAATGGGCAGAACTAAACAAACTGGAATTTAGAAAATGGATCTGAGGTTATTGCGCCTGCATATCACAGGAACGGTCAAAAGACAAAATTAAAAAAATGCACCGTATCCAGGGGGTGATTATACAATACCCAAAGCTATGAAAGCAGAAGTATTGGAACCACCCAGGCCGAAATATTCAAGCTGCGAAACTAAACAGTACCAATAACACGACATGAAAGTCGTGCTGAACAGTCTCCACAGCTTTGACTAGACGGTCTTTATCATACAACCTGAGGTCTCAAATAAGACTTCTAACCAAGTATAAGTACAAAGCCAATGACGAAGACATACTTGTGCACAAGGAAACATCAAGGAGCAAGCAATCTGTGAATCAAAAAGCTGAAGAATCGGTTCTAAATATGTTACAAAGATATAATGTGGCTGATACACATCTGCAAGGTGAAAGTTTGCTGAATGTAGTAACTAAAGACATTGTCACTGACACCATAAAAAGTCTCTATTGTCTGCCCTGCAATGAGCCAGGAACAACTTGATAATTTTGTAAGAGAGAGACTACAGTTAGAAAACAGTGAGAGTGTATCAAAAGTTCAGCTACGTGATACAATTAAAAAGAATAATCCATCCACCTACATTTGCTTCATTGTCATCAATGACAAAACATCAAAGTCAGCAATTGAAAAGGGCAAAATATTAAGAATATATCAAAATACACTACATCGTTTAGTGACTGCATATAAAGCAGGCAGGGATGTTAATGTGGAGAAAGTACTAAAACATGAACTGTTGCCAGTTCCAGTTTCTATTTCCGAAACCTATGGTATCCTCAAAACAGGCAAAACATCCATACTGTTTGATGAACTTGTCAAGGATATTGTGATGAGTGACCAAATAAACATACAAGAAAAGTCTGCATTTATTGTCGATGGCCAAGCGTTAGCACAACGTCTGAAAATAGAAGGAGAAACAATATTTGGTCAGTATGCTGATTTGTCTGTTGCTGCAATTTTAAACAAAGATTTAGAAAGAATGGATGTAGTGTTTGACTGGTATAGGCATCACTCACTAAAATCAAACACCAGGAAACAACGCTCAGTGACATATCAAACAGTGAGTAGAGTAACTGAAAGTAGGGATGTACCATTACCAAACGCCTGGTGTACCTTTTTAGCGCTTCCTGCAAATAAAATTTACCTGGCTAGGTTTTTATCAGAAAAACTGATCATGCAAGCCCCTATAGAAAAGACGTTGGCTCTTGGCGTTGGCTTTCAGGAAGAAGAAACTGTTAAAAGCAATGTTAGTGAACATAATTGGGATGAATTAAAGGCTAAACATGAGGAAGCTGACACAAGAATCATTCTCCATGCTGTTCACTGCAGTAAACGATCAAATTGTAACACTGTTGATGTTCTGCCAGAGATTCTGACGTTTTTGTTTTGTATTTTTTTTTGCTCTTACTATACCACGTGCAGGAAATAAATGCAACAGTATGAATGATGGCTGGTACAGCAAAACAACAAAAATACACTCAAGTCAACACAGTGTTAGATAAATCATCAATAACTGAAGAGTTGCGTAGAAATTTACTTGCCTTTCATGCACTCTCTGGCTGTGACACAACACCATCTCTAAACAATCTGCATTTAAAGTTTTTACAGCCGATGCAAAACTGATAGAAGGTCTTGGATATGGACAACTGTCTGATAAAGTAATGGAAAAATGTGCATATTTTATTTGCAAAATGTATGGCCAAGATACTGTAAGTACTGACAGTGCTCGAAATGTTAAGTTTGGCAGGTCTAGAAGTCCTGAACACATGCCCCCAACCAGTGATGCCAGCTCATTTTACATTAGAAGAGCTCATTATAAAGCTCTGGTATGGAACCAATTAACTATTCCTAATCCAGACCTGCCTGCACCTACCGACATGGGGTTGAAGGTGGCAGATGCCACACTTTAGCCAGTTCGTATTACCCCTGATCCAATTCCTCAAGCTTGTATGGAGTTCATTGCTTGCAAATGTACATCTGGATGTAGGACCCTCAGATGTAAATGTAAGAAGACTGGGATGTTATGCACAGATATATGTAAATGAGATAAAAACATTACCAGCTGTATGAACTCGAGGCGGTAACGTAACGTATGAAATGGGACTTTGAAAGCACGCCTTTAGGTTCAAATATTTCAATCATCTATTTGGCGAAATAGTCAAGTTAGAGTGTTTTTTTAATGTTTATTTTCTTCTCTTAACGGAGCACACATCTAGATTAAAAGCTATCTATCTTTAAAAAAGTGTTGTTTATTTAATCTGTTACTATGTTAAACATTAGTTTGAAAAGGAAACCCACATATTATTAAATAATTGCGATACTATTACATATTTATATTAGAACTACCCCGGTATCTTAATTTGGCGGCCATTTTTTTTCACCATTTTGACCTGTACAAAATTATTTGTCAGATAGCCAACATATATTTTTGAATTCAGAATACCCAAATTATACTGAAAAAGTATATGGGACCAAATACTAACAAAATGCCTGTACCTCTCACATTTATTGAAATCTGGACTAGACTAATACAAATACCACTGACGGGACTCATTCAGACTGGAAAAAGCTTTTACTACAGACATAGCATTTTTCTCGGGCACTTTATTCCGTATATTTACCTTAACTTCTTCAGAATCAAAATACTCTTTGCAACATACAACACCCGGTTCAACTGACTGACAAAGAAATGATGGTATTTAGGCAACTGTTTAACAGGTTTAAAATAGTGTTCAAGAAATGGCTTCCAGCTGTAAAAACAACCGGTTTGTTAGGATCGTCAACTATATGTGAAACACTGTGACCTCCTCTTGATGACTGTCTCACAGTGTCTGCCTCTTGCGTCATTGTTTCTGCTACAGAATCTCTCCACTTCACTTTCCATACACTGAAGTGCCAATCTGGGGTGAATTTCGTATGTCCTGCCAACAACATACTCATTGCAACATTCTCATGTAGTCCTGAAATTTAAAATGTCTTGATAATATTCAACTAACAAAACTTTTATCAGCATTTTCAAGTAAAACCATCAAGACGATTTTGTGACCAGTATGAACTGAGATAAGCCTATGTATCTGCATCCATACTGGTCGTAAATCCAAGTGTTGGTTTCCTCATGATGCAGCTCATATAATATTTGTCTTCAGATGACTGTCAGATATAATCATGCAATTTCCTACCAGTCGCGTAGGCACAATTTTGGTTTTCTCATGACGTGGCTAAAATAATAGCTTTTACTAATCACAGAAAGATATAACTTATCAAAACGTAGTAAGTATGAGTGAACTACATGTATTCATCCAACTTTTTCAGCTTGAAATACATATGTTCTATGAATTGTTCTATGAATTTGATGAATCTTTTACTAAAATGCAACATGAGAAACTGTTTCAGCCTAAAATGAGATCACACTGTGCATAAAAGTACTGTTACAGTAGTATTTATATCATAGATCTGTCCAGAGAACCTAAAAATAATGATTATCAACTGGTACCAAGTCATCTTCAAATTGAAACTTGTAAAATAAATCTGGCAAAATATGCAGCAAACAACTTTCTTTTATTCTTTTTTTTTTTTTTTTTTTTGAAGACATATTAAAAATGCATGTTACATGCATGCGATACATTTAGTTATTTGTTATAAATCGTGGACACATAAAAAACAACTAGAAAATTGTTTAATTTAGCTTAAGAAATCTTACCTATTATTTAAAGTGCGCCATACTGCATACCAAATGACACAGTTATTTTTGTTCTGCCCAGCTACATTATCGAAATGTATCTAATAAAAATAAAAAAATAACAATTACCAAAATAAATCAAATCTAAAACAATAGTAAAGATACTCATTTTTTTAAATGTGTCATATGTTTTACTTACTATAAAACTTTTATAAGTGGATATATTTTTACAAAGGATTAAAAGTATGTTTAATTTTTCTTTTGTACTTATGATAGAATATAATTAGTGTTGAGTCAGTGAATCTGTGTGTTTTATCATTATTCAAAAAAAGATTAAGCACTTAAACATTTAATGTTTGCATTTTTACAATTATACTGCTGGTGATTTTGAAACCATGCCATAAACCATATTTAACCTACAGATGTTTGCATCATTTGTTCTCTCTATATTGTGCTCTTTGCCAACAGGTGTCGCTTCTTTATAATATTCAGATTCAAGCCCAAAATAAAATATATTGAGGTATAACATGTATTGTTATAGTATTATACAACCTGTGCATATTTCTCTCCTAAGCCATAGAACTGCAAATAATGATGAGATATAGACACCACACTTTCAGCTCCTTTCCCAGTGCACAGACTTTCATCAATTAAATACAATGTCTGTCTGCAAGAAATACAAAAAGGCAAAAATATAATTTTTACGTAATACATGTTCATAATGTATTTCACCATTAAAATGCCAAATTTCTAAAATGTCTTTCAATTTGGACAATGTTGTTTATAGTTTATAGGCGAGTTCATAAAACTATTAATAACTTAATAGTAAACACTGTGCAGACCAGACTGCATGGATGTGCAGGCTCATCTTGATCTACACTGACCGCAAATTTCGACATATACTTTCACAACATTGAAAGTACATCACTGCTTGCTGGAAGAAATCTCACAGAACTTTCTAAGAGTTTTCTTTAAATCTCACAGCACAGCACTTTCAGGTATGTTGGTGTAGGTTAAACAGTCAGAGTACAAAATATGAGAATAAGAATTCTTAACTCTTACCCTGCTAAGTTTCTAAAATGGACTACTCCATCTTTCAATTTGGATATTACCTTTATAGTTCATACAGGTACATTTTTTGTATTCATTGATAATTTACTGACCCAATAGCGAACAGTGCAGATCATGATCAGACTGCACAGATCCTGTCTCATAAACCAGTTAAACTCAAGCTCACTTTTACCACAGTGGTCTAACTCTTGGTCTAGCTAAGATTACAAACGTGTGCACCAATCTGTGCTGCAAATCTGTTTTTTAAGTGTAAGAGGATCTTTTTTTTACATCCATACTAATGATATTGCCATAATTTTGAAGAAACAGGAAGTTTATTGACAAAAAAATACATAGTCATTTAGGTTAAATATATTGTAGTTCTCGTTCTTGCCAAACATGTGGGATTAAAGTTAAGTTTAAACTTACTCATTTTACATCGGTTGTAGAGTAAATTTCTTACAATTTATATTAACTACTCTCAATGCCTAAGTCCTGGAGTTCTGAGCATGTACTTGTGTCTAAAGAAGGGATTGTTAAGGTCGCGGTCAAATTCCACAGAGGGTAGGAATCTGACGCTCTACCCACACCAAGATGCCCCCAGTGGGTAGTGGCTTATTGAAAGATAAACTGTCTAATCTTACTCTACAAGCAACATGAAGCCATCACCAAATTCAGTTTTTAACCACTGAATATACACAGTATTATGATATCGGCTTATAAATTTAAAGAAATTTTTCATGTTTCAGGCAGTCCACCATGCACTCTGGATGTTGAAAACCATTATTCCTGGGATTTTGCACAGCAGGTGCGTTATCCGCATTATTCGCAACATGTTGGACCAATTTATTTCCCGTACCCCAAGGAAGTGTCATGTGTTTGGTGTATGTGCAGAAGGATCAGATACTAGATTAAAAGATTCCTTTATATAAAATCTAACAGTATTCATGCTTCAATGATGCCTTAAACTCTTAGCATACTAGCAGTGTTTGTGTCTGCTTTTGCGACCAGTGCAGATCAAGATCAGCCTGCAAATATGTGCAGTCTGATCATGATCTGCACTGTTCGCTATTCAGTCAGTAATGTTTCCATGAAAACCCCTAAGAACTATAAATAGTATTGTCCGAATTAAAAGATGGAGCAGACCATTTTAGAAATTTAACAAAGGAAGAGACAATACATATTTTACATTAATATTCAAAGAATTGAAAATAAAAATTTCAGTCAAAAATACATCACACCTTCAATTTGATTTGAATTTACGTATAACCGTTTGCTCTCTTCTGTCCGTTGTCTGTAGTGGGTTCTCTGACCTTGTGCCCTTTGGTTGTGCTCACCATATCTTTGCACAGTATCCTGTTTTTCCGCCTCAGTCTGAGAGTAAAACTGTATTTTTGGCCCTGATGGCACAAATCAGCAGCAAGCTTTGAAATAGTTATGTGTGGGCATAAATCATCCCATGTATTTCCAAATGTCTTTAAACAGACTGAACGGCACCTACGTTTAATCGCATTTACATTATAAAGGTTGCGTATATCAACAACCTTTCGGTCTGATGGCAAAAGAAGTACTGTCTTCTGGGGCACATTTGGCAAGCGACCAGGTAACGGTAAAGCATTTTCTGTTGCATATTCCGTTATGAACTTTTTTATTTGATTTCTTTCTTCAAACGTCAAACTAATTGGAGAAGGTTTATTTTTATCCCCGTGTACACGAGGAACAATACCTGCTTCATCTAGAGATTTTGATATTCTTCCTAGAGTGTTTTTTTAAATATAGTGAGCAAAACAAAATAATGAGCGACACACTCCCAAACCCGTAAAGTAATATTATTGGGTGGTTCTTTCTCGCACTTTTAATTTCTTTCTTTATATTTGCACCTGTATGCCGGTGAGAAAATAGAAAGGACTTCACTACCAGATCTTTTTCTTCTGTAGTCATTTCCATACAACTCTGACGGTATTCAATTAGTTCAGCAAAACTGACAACTTTGGAGCAAGCAGTACCATTATAAAATTCCATACAACCACACGAATCATTCCGAAATTTCAAAACTCTATCATACTCTAGTAGGTCTCTTTTCTTGCTGCACAAGATCATTTTCAGTTTCATTATCTACATCATTATAATATGCATCATATAAATCATCATCATCTCCATCATCTGAAGCATTATCACTGTCTTGGTAATTCAAAAAGGACAACGGTTATTCATAATCAACACTTTCATCATTTGGGCTTTCTGGGTATAAAACATCAACTAAGTGAAGTTCATCAATAAAATCTGGGTCTTGGTCAGAATACTCATATGGTATAGTACTAGACTGTGACAGTTCAAACTGGCTCAATTTAGAAGGTTAAGGATTCAAATGTATGGTTTATATGGCGGTCATAACTTGGTTGCCATCAACACACCTTTGCTAAATCCTTCCTCAGTTCCAAAGTCTCATTACTTCCGGGTTCAATCCTTTAGAACAAAATGCGTATTTTCTCATATATAAGTAAGAAATTGATACTTACACAACTCAAAGGTGTTACGTACACATCCACCATCAACATTAAATACCTGAAACCGTCAGTGAATCGTCAAAACTAATATAAATAGAAGCATAATCAATATCTTGTGAAAATTCAATTGTCACCGGTTGCATACCACGAAATATGAATCGTTGAAGATTGTAGTACGTCTCACATTATTTCAAAGTATTAACAAATCATTCTTTGAACGTTTACAAATAAATTTTTCTAAGTTTACACGTCGAATCGCTTGCCAAAAACAGACGTAAATAAATCTCGCATTTTCTCGATAACGATGTCAACGTCAATAAGCCCCAAAATAACATTCCACGACACATATATATATATCGAAGGTCTAATGATTATTTGATATTTCTTTAAGTATGATCTGTCCTAATAGTTTACTGTGAAGTCATTATTCGTGGATGACTACGTTTTCGTGGACTTCGTGGTTGCGTCAATCCACAAAATTAAGTCCAAACGAACAAATAAAATATCCATTTATTTTATCTTCAAAAGATGAAATCCATGAATTCATATCCTCGCGAAATAGATGTTTTGGTCAAAATCACGAAAGTTCATGCCCACGAAATTAAATGATTTCACAGTAAAATGGTGACATTGTGTAAAATATCTTAACTTATAAAAAAAGAAACACCGCAATGCTGCATTGTTTTATAAAGATATTTCAGAATATTTTGTCGCGATTGGCTAATAACAGGATTAATAATTAAACAAACATACTGGCTAAACGTTAGTGTAAATTAAGGAAGTCACTTGCAACTAGTAATTGTTTTCAAGTCTTCAAAACTTTGATATAAAATAAGAGCATAATAGCAAGTAATATATTATGCAAATTTAGATAGCTTGCGCTAATGCAAACAGTAAAACCAGTAGATTTCGCTTATTATAAGCAAGTAACTCTTCCATTCCGCAAGTGGATAAAGTTGGTACACGTACTGGTACAAATAGAAAAGTTTGTTAATTCTTTAAAGAAGTAATTCTTAGATTGAGGCATGTATCACCTCTGCTCGTGATAATTGCGTTGGTTGTTTGTTGACTTGGCAACTCGTGGGCTCAACGCGAAACTGTTCCAAGAGACATTTTTCACTAAATCACTTTTTTTACATAAATATGTACAACTTCTCCCAATACATATATTAGAAAAATATAAGACTCATATCTGTATATATTTCTTTTTTAGTCAAAATGAGTCCCTTTGTTCTAACTGGGAAAGCAAACTAATTTCCCCTCGAAACTGTTCCAAGTGAATGCCTGCACATAGAACAGTTTCCAAGTCAGCAAAAAAAGAAACTATTCCAAGGAAAAAGTTCTATGTGAATAAAAAACATTACTTTATTATTATCTAATTTTTCATATAAAAAAAAGCATCAGACTGCATCTTGTTACACTTTATCATTTAATTACATTTTACCTTTTCATAAAAGAACAGTTTCGCACTCATTTATTCTGTTGTTTTGAATGAACATTTTTACTTCGAAACTGTTCTAAATGCAGCCTATACTCCAGTGACATCATTTTCTGTGAAATATGATGTCATAATTAGTTATGATGATGTCATACATATTGCAGTAAACAAAAGGGAGATAACAAGGAGGCCCATTTGACCTTTGGGGTTATTACATAAAGTCCCGAGAGCATAGAGGTATATTGGAATATATGGGAAAGTTGGGGTTTATGTGGTTTAAGGGTGAATAAAATTCCTAATAGGATATACAGATTCTAGTATAAGAACTTTTAAAGTTTTGACACTATCAATTAACATTAATTTTGTTTGTAATGAATTTTTTAGCACCTCTGTCTTTTAAAACATTGAAACCTTGATTGCCTCTCAGAGTGCACATCCATTTCTTCATATAAGTTATATGATGAAACATCGCCTGTCCCAGCAGGCACACAACGTTGCATCAACGTTGAAACTTGGTCGTGACGTTGATCAATTTTATTTCAACCTTCAGCAATAATAGGAGAGTCTCTGTTGCTGTTTGGTCGCTACCTGACTTTGAATCCACGTTGAATATTGGTCAAGTTACAACCTTCTTGCAAGGTTAAGATAAAAAGATGTACTTTGAAAATTGTTTCAAGATCAATACTGACTTGCCTAACTCGTACACTTAGATTGCCAGTATGACATTAGAATACATGTTATTTATTGTTGCGCCTGTACATGTGGCATGATACATAGTTTACATATCTTAATTAAGTGTGTAATTCTAGCTATTTTTACAGTTGTTAATAAAATTCATAATAACAGGCATTTATTTCGACTTAATTACGGTAGTTACTCTATAACACTTTCATCTATTTTCAAAAGAAAATGAGCCTCAGATAGTATTGAATTTTTAAGTTCAAAATAGCACCAGTAAATAAAAGGTAAATTAGAACTTAGACACAATCCAACTTGATAAGGTGCGCGAAAAATTCTAAATAAATTGACAAACACCGAAAAAATGATTACAGATAATTTCTCTTTTCTACCGGTCTCTATACTCATTTAGTAAAATCAAGTCGTGGTTTTTGGACCATGCATCTACTATAAGCTCTTTATAAACAGGATTGGTGTGCAACCTTTTAAGGGATTGCTCCCTTTGTGCCTATTGGTCATTTATCCCTTGATGTCCTAATCCTATACATTATTATTCCTTTTGCAAAGAAAATTATCGCACAGTTCTGTTGGTATTGCTGTGCACATATTTAATGGTTGGTGAGACGGAAAATGAAAGACTGTTCGTGCTTTCTTATACTAGTAAGTACACTAGATATTATTCTGAGATGCATTTCTGAATATAACACTCATTTATTGTTTCTATGTATAATGGCTATGGAAGAGTATTTAGTAAACCTACTAGAAAATTCAACGTACAAAGTGAACTATAAATGCCATTTCAAATAATGAAAATTTCATAAGACTTGAATTTTAGTTGTACTGATTTATCAATAATTAGCCAGATTACTTTATACTTTCAGAAAAATGCTGCACACGATTATGATCTCAAATGAGGATGACTGGACATAAATTTGGACTTGATGCAGTTTATTTTTTTCAAATCTTGAAAATATGAAATGAATAAGTCCTCAAAAATTTACCAACGTTATTTCAACGTCTAGCCAATCCCAGTTTAGTAGTTACTCAAGTCCTTGACCAACTTTCAAGTCTATAGATATCAACCATTGACAATACAGGATCTAACAAACACCAATAATTTTTCAACCTAAATTAAATAATACTCGGTTGACTTCAACCCGGATTCAATGTTAAATCCATGTTGAAACAATGTTGAATCAACTTTTAAAATCAAAATAAAAATCCAACCAATTTTTAACGTTGAATCAACGTTGCCCTGCCTTACAAAACAAGGAATTAGGAAATCAGTGTGCATGCGCAATATGTATAACTAGTTGAGGTAACAAGTGGACAAGAAATAATGACACAGTATGTCCCATAAATATGTATCGATGACACAGGTTATTTTATTTCATTGTATAAATAACTGAAAATGCAGGGCTAGTATATCTATCTGAATTATCAAGTATTCGCATAAGACGAAATTCTAGTTTTAATAAGCTGGCTTTCATTGCATGCGTAGCTGCCTTAGACAAACAGATCAACTTATGTATTCGTCGTCAGAAGAATACGGATAAAGAAAGATAAATATTTTATTTACTTGTTTTTATCTTAAAATAATAGCATTTCTTTTTTTTATCAAAATTAGTGTCTGGTCAGTGGATCGCCAAAAGTGGAAATAAATTCATACTGTTCATGATCGCATTGGTCGGTTTACGGGTCGTTGATATTTTCCATTTTTTATATTTGATAAAATGTGATAATTTGTTGCTCACGTGAGTGAACAATGTAAAAAATTTCAACTTCATTTCAGGAAGACGTGTTTCATATCAGAGCTTTATTTTATTAATATATCGTGGGTCTAGTACTGTTCCTTTTTTACAAACAAGCGATCTACGAACAAGAACAGTTAGCCTTCAGGTGTTAAAGCTTCTCAGGATTTATACAATGATATGCTTCCCTTAAAGGGGATGACGTCGATCCTGTTCATGGGCGTAAATGTGCTGAGTTGAACTATTATGACATTTAATATAAGTCTAAAAATAGTAACACCGTTAAAGCTCGCCCACCATTTTTACCGACACAATTAATATTTATACCATGCATAAGTAAAATTATTAACTAGATCTGTAAGATAATCATTTGGAAGAACAAAATGCATGCGAACTAATAACGAACTCGAAGTCCATGAGAGGTAATGAAATGTGCAATACCTCTCAAGGTCCCTAGCACCGTCCTAAGAAGAATTCTAACGGCAATCTCCCCTTACCTGGACTAAGTGTTGTTATACGTCCTGTTTCTTCTGAATCATGGAATCCATTCAATGTACCTTTATAAAAGAATTCCGCTTTAGCCGTTACAATGGACTCTAAGGGTGTTGAGATTTTCACAACAGCTCATGAACAGACTTGGGTCAAACAAAGTCATCATTATGTTTTGCTTGGGCACGTTTTATGCTCCAAAAGATCTTCTGACATATGCCATTATAAAACTCAAGAAAATCAAAGCGGATGCTCAATACGACAACTAGATTGTTCTTTGCTATGCCAAAACTAAATCATTCTCATAATTATTCGTTAAAATAGGCATATTGGTTAACGCGGATGCCCGTATAATAGCTTTGCATAAACCACTGGTAAACATTACCAGTAAGTTTACAATCACCTGTTTCTTTTTCTTTTCTTTATTTATCGTACATGAAAAATGTAATTATGTCGTAAGATAGGTAAATGGACATTGAAATTGTCATACCGTGCAGCAATATTGTGCAATAAGCATAAAAGTATGAGTATGTTTCAGTCGATTATTATTTGTGGCATACAAAGGATTGCTATGAGTTATCAGGTTTGAAGTCGATATTTGTGACTGGTATATAAACTGCCTGACGTAAACGTTGTCATTACATTTTTCAGTTTTGGGTTCTTAATCTATGATATTTCGTAGGTATATTTTGTGTTAGATGCGTCCATATTACTCTGTTAGTTAAAATTTATCAAACATAGAAACCTGTATGTACATATATTTACATTAAATAGGAAAAGGATACAGAACTTCTTATATAAGCGGATTCCATACATTTACTTTTTTCACCTGAGTACACTGGTAATTAAGCGAAACCATAACAGATGTTTTTTTTAAATATTTATCTTTGATACAAAGTCAAAGGCGATATATATATGTAAACAGATATGTTTATTCCAAGCATATGACGAGTTTAACTGGTAATGAATTCGTATTGAAAATACACGAATCAATTAATTGATATTGCTTAAAAAAGGAAGAATAGAATGAAAATACTTGTGACTGGCGGCGCAGGATATATCGGTTCAACATTAGTACCTATGCTATTAGAAAAAGGGCACGAGGTAACGGTTTTGGATACATTATGTTGGGGAGTCAATTCATTAATGCACGTCGCAAATGACACTAACCTAAGAATAGTACAGGGTGACGTGATCGATCGAAAACTTGTTGCTGAAGTGATGATTGGTCAGGACGCAATAATTCATCTTGCAGCAATAGTTGGGTATCCTGCTTGTGATTCTAACCCAGAGTCTGCATTAGCAACAAATATATCTGGAACAAAAAATATCGCGGATTCGAAATCAACTAATCAACTCCTGATATTCGCTAGTACAGGATCTTGTTACGGTGCTGTTGATGGTATTTGCACAGAAGACACACGCCTTCAACCACTGTCATTGTATGGGAAAAGTAAAGTAGAAGGAGAAAAGATTGTTCGTTCTGTAGGAGGCATCATTCTTAGATTTGCAACACTGTTTGGCTTATCACCAAGAATGAGACTGGATCTTTTAATTAATGATCTGACGTTTAAAGCATTAAATTGCAAAAATATCAAATTATATGAAGGCGGCTTCAGGAGGACATTTCTTCATGTCAAAGATGCTGCTCTGGCATTTATTTTTGCACTTGAAAATGCTAAGATTATGTCTAGGCAAGCTTATAACATCGGCGATGAGAAACTAAACATGACGAAATTACAAGTTGTGGAAATTATACAGGATATATTACCAGACTGTCTCGTTACACCTGTCTATTCAGAATCTGATAATGATAAAAGGGATTATGAGGTTTCATATGGAAAGATCTTTGAATTAGGTTATCAGCATACAATATCGATTGAACAGGGAATAAGAGAAATGCTTAAAGTGTTTCCATTTATATCTATTGGGGAAAACATAAAGTATTTTAACGTTTAAATTATCAAAAATTCAAGTTTCCAATTTCATGTATATATTGACTCATAAAGCAATAAATCCGTAAGATACAAGGCCTTTTGTTTAGTTCCACCTAAATTGGGCATTTGCAAACCTCTAGACCAACATTAGAATAGAAAAAGTGGAGAACCTAAAAGTCACAAATTAGTTTAACCACGAATGGCTCATTAGTGTGCTCATGATTTAAAACACATTTATGAGCCATTCGCGACAAAAGTAGTTTGTGACTTTTTATTAAAATTCAAGAATATCTAAGCGAGCTTGTGAAGTCATTTTATAAGTTACCTATTTAATAATCCTAATCCAATTAAGTAGTATAAAAATGTAACGCAACCGGTTTCACCCCGTTTACGGGATCTTCAGTAATAATACTGTATTGTTGACGTAAGTAACGTCGCTTGGTAACGACGTCATTTTATTGCAATAAGGAACGTTAGAAGTTTTTTAAGGGACGTCAGTATGTATTTATTAAACTGTTGTGTTTTTTGCATTTAATTCTGGAAAAAAAGTATGAATTAATAAAATTTCTTTTCTCCTTCTTTTAAGTCTGTCTGTTTCTTGTAATTTATAAATTGGCATTATTTAAAAAAAAAAAAAAACTAAATCTTTGATCATTCTGCAATGTGACGTGTGACTGGTAGAAGAGCGTTTTCCGGATTCCTTATATTGCTGATTATGAAATGTTACTCGATTTCGTAAATTAGATGTTTCTCCAATATTTGTCTTTTGAACATCCGGAACATTTCATTGCATATATGACATTTTGTATTTCAAATGAACCGGAATACTTAATATTGAATTGTCGACCATTTCTGAAATGGTACTTATTCCCTTCTATCAGAAATATTTACACAGTCCACATTTTTTCCACACTGCTTTACTTCTGGATTCCTTCTTGATTTTGTAAATGATGCTCTTGTCAGTAGTTTCTTCAAGTTGGCCGGTTGTCTCTTGCTTTTAATGGTTTTATTTTGTGAAATGATTTCTTTCATTTTAGCATCGGCATATAATATTGGTAGATTTTCTTTTATTATGTTAAAAAAATCCATTATTTTTTCGGAGTGTGTGTTGATACATAAAGTATTATTTTTTCATTTTCTTTTTCTTTGGTCTCTTTCAATTCTTCTTGATCAATTAATAATGCTCTTTGTATTCCATTTACAATTACTTTCAGAGAATATCTTTGAAAATGCCAGGAATTCGTTCAGTTCCATTAATCGTAAATGTAAAGTGTCTTTCTTTGACATAATTCTAAATAAGCGTCTTGCAAGAAAAACTGGAATATTCTGTTTTGTATGTTTAGGATGACGCGAGTTGGACAATAAATATTGTTTACTGTCTGTTGGTTTATAATATATATCTGTTTCAACATCTGTTTCTTTCAGTTTGACCAAAATATCTAGAAAAGGCACTTCATCTTTACTGATTTGCATGATGAACTTTAAGTCTTCGTGGAGTTTATCTAGTATTATATTGAAACTGTGTAATTCCTGCCATAAAATAAACATGTCATCTAAAAACCTTTTCCAGTTATGTATAAATTACTCTTTAAATTCAGTGCCATATTTTTCTTCTACTTCCTTATATAGTTCTTCTAAATAACCAATAGCTAATGTGCCCATGGCGATGCTTTTAATTTGCCTATAGAATTTCTCATTATAATGGAAAATGTTATTTTTCAAAATAAATTTTGTTGCTAAAAGTAAAAATGTTTTCGTAAATCTTGACGGAATTGTTTCAGAATGTGTATTTATCCAACTTTCTACTACTTTTATTCCCAGGCGTGGGAAATATTTAAATAAAATGATTCAACATCTAATGTTGTTAAAATAAATAGCTGATTAGTTATTATTTTTTTTTGTGGTAGTGTGTTAAGAAAATCCGTTCTGTCTCTAATATTGCTTTATACGTATTTCGTCAATGAACGTAGTAAAATGTCTAACATTTTTCTTAATCAGTGAGTTTGTAACTCGTTCTAGCAATTATTGGGCGTATTTTTTTAAATCTTTGACATTCTTTATTGTCACCACATCTGAATTTTGCAAAGATCATGATTTATTTATCTCCTGGCTTTTATAAACTTTTGGTAGACATTGGAATTCCGTTGTTTCACTCAGTGCTTTTAAGGTAGTCGTACTCTTTTAGCAATTTTTAAAACTATCTATTAATTTGATATAACTTAAGCAGTCTTCACATTTTATACTCCCGTTTGAAAAACGGGACGTATTATGGGAACGTCCCTGGCGGGCGGATGGGCGGGCGGGCGGCGTCCACAGACATTGTCCGGAGCATATCTTTTTCATGCATGGAGGGATTTTAATGAAACTTGGCACAATTGTTCACCATTATGAGACTGAGTGTTATGCGCAGGAACCAGGTCCCTAGGTCTAAGGTCAAGGTCATACTTAGAGGTTAAAGATCAAATTCAAGAATGGTTTTGTCCGGAGCATATCGTCTTCATGCATGGAAGGATTTTGATTTAGCTTGGCACAATTGTTCACCATCATGAGACGGAGTGTCATGCGCAAGAATCAGGTCCCTAGGTCGAAGATAAATAGAAAAAGTGGAAACTCCACAGCAAAAACGAAAATGTTGCAGGCTCGGTTTGATTGAGCCTGTTCATGGACGGTAGTGGAAATACATGCTACCGTCCACGCCCTCTAGCCAAGGTCACAGTTAGAGGTCAAAGGATATTAGAATGAAAGTTTTGTCCGGAGCATATCTTCTTCATGCATGGAGGGATTTTGATATATCTTGGCACAAGTGTTCACCATCAAGAGACGGAGTGTCATGCGCAAGAACCAGGTCACTTGGTCTAAGGTCAAGGTCACACTTAGAGGCCAAATGTCAGATACAAAAATGACTTTATCCGGAGCATTTCCTCTTCATGCATGGAGGGTTTTTGATGTAACTTGGCACGATTGTACACCATCATGAGACGGAGTGTCATGCGCAGGTCCCTTCTTTAGAATTACTTCCCTTTGTTGTTACTATAAATAGCTTATATTGTAACCTTTTCATTACTAGTCGTAGGGAAAAATCGAGACCACTTTTCTGTAGTACAACATGCATGTTACATTCAATTCTGAGGTGTATTTTGACCTATCATTATCTGGTTAGTATTTTTATGGGACTTACATTTGTTTTTGTTTTTTTTTTTCTTTTTTTTTTAAGGTTAACTTCCCTTAGATATTACTATAAATAACTTACATTGTATTTTTTTTATAATTGACCGTAGGGAAAAACCAAGAGCACTTTTCTGTGGTAAAACATAGATGTAACTTTCAAATTTTAGGTGTATTTTAAGGTATTACCTGGTAAGGATTTTTTGGAAGACTTAGAAAAACAAAAGAATTACAATAATTACTAAATAAAACATAGTAAACAACCACAAAATTAAAATTCCATTTGCAAATACAGGTGCTAATGTAAAGAAATTTGCTGTGACGGGCGTATATTGTGACATTCTGGCACTCTTGTTGGGTCTGTGGTCAATTATTCATAATATGTAGAGTCGTTTAGTTGTGATTCAATCATCTGTTTATAATATGAGGAGTCCATGATAACTACCGATCCACCTTTATCAGCCACTTTAATAGTAATGTAAGGATCATTTGCTAATCCCTCGATAGCCTTTCTCTCGTTTCTAGAAATATTATACTTTATTTTCTCTTTGTTGGTTTAGACAGTTGGCTAACTTGGAAAAGAGGCATGGTTAAGAGATCCGTAGGCATTTTTAGTACAATACTGTATCATACCTTAAAACGTTCGATATTCTTTCTTCTATTCAACCAGGGTGGATACTAGGCTCAAAAATCCATTTTTATTTTTTGTGAGGTCCCAAAAGGGGACAATTAGTTTTTTTCTCTATTTTAAGGGAAATTAAAGAAAATATTCATTTCTATCATTATTTGATGAAGTGGGTATCTGTTTTAGATTAGATTCATTGTAATATGAATAAATATGTTCATCACACTAATTATTTTAGAATTTGAGGTCCATTGCAGGGTTTTTAATATATTTTGAATTTTTTGATAGGTATCGCAAATTTTAGAAGTATATTGCTTTTACTCTATTTGTGACATCTCTACGATAGTAAGGTTGAGTATTTAAGGTTCAGGTGTGCAACAGGCATTCTAATACACAAAATAATAAAAAAGGCACCACTATGGGTTTATGTTATTGTAGAATAATTGATAAGCAAATTTTAAAGTTTGTTAAAATAAATTGGTAAATTGCCCTCTTCTTTCATATGTTGCAAAAAAACAAAGACAAATATCAAACAGGGAATGCCACGCACCAAAAACGCAGCCTCCTCAAAACGAAACCCACAGCACGCAGACGCGTGCACCACACACACACACACACACACACACACACACACACACACACAGCCAACACATTAGGACAAAACGAACAAACAAAGGAACACACACACACACAAAGCCAACACATCAGGACAAAACGAACAAACAAAGGAACACAGTGGGGCACCGCCTTGGAACGGTCAGTGGCAAAAACACCACTGGGGAGCTTAAACCGGTTTATGGTGCGCACCCAACCTCACTCTTACCCCCACCATGTTCCAAAGACACGGGACAGTGTAAATAAAAGTAATCCCCTCCAGGTGAATCTCTTACACACGTAATGGAAACAAAAAGGCATGGCATGTAAAACACAAAAATGCTCGTGTATAAATATATAAAAAGCAAACCTTAAGAACCAAAAACGTATGTACTCAATGCCTTTTCAGAAGACAGAGCAACAAGAGAAACACCCTTAAGGGCCTGACGAAACAGGCCAGAAGACAAATATCAAAACAGTTCAGTCCTGGTAGGATTTATAAACTGCTTATCATAGAGTCCTCCCCCTCTTCCGTCAGACACAATCAAAGAGGGAAGCGTAGTGTCCAACTGTAAACGGGTTGAACACTAAACATGCGGTATGTCTCAAAACAGTTGGGTCGTAACCTCTTTTAATAAAACGTTTTATAATTTTACCAAATACATTTGGAAAATTACTATGACCCAATATCTTACGAATTTTGTAAACCACATCCCCATAAAAACGGGTTTAGCAAACCATAAATTTTACCACAATATTTTCTTCACAGCAATTTAATATTTGTTCTTAGATTATTCTTAAATGTGTGCCCTCTTGATATACTAGTTGCAAGCCTACAATTATATTCATTGGCAATGTCACCTATACATGTTTCTTTATTCATCTGGTCTCTTGTAACATTGGAATATACCCCGAACAACAATCAGATCACTTGATTCAGCTAGCCAGAGAGACAAGTCAAAGACATTTTAAACCAATTTGGTATCGGCGGAGCAGTTGTCAAGTATTTAGGTTTTCGCTGCTCAATCTGGAGATCAGCATTTCGTGTACAACATGACACCAGTACTGATGTGTGTCCACTTCAGTAAATGTCACAATGAAACTGCACAACTGATAGCTACATTTTATTATTGTAAGTATTTCATTACCTGAAAAGGACAACCGATGTTCATGTGAAAATGTAGCACCTATTTTCCCAACCAGCTACGTTTTTGGTAGGTAGTGTTTATGAAGTAGCCACAATGGGGCTAGAAAATTCTAATATTTTCAAAAATAATGTAATCACTAGTATTTTGTGTAATTTTGTGCCTTGTAGTATGTAGATATCGGCTCTCCTTGTCCTCATATACTCCCCTCTATTCATGCTATAGGAACAAGAATGTCCAGGACCTGTGAAATCTGTTTGTTTACAATTTTGATAATAGATTAAGTATGTACATTTTGTTGTTCGTTACTAACGATAGATATACTTGTAAGGGTACCCGAGGGTAAGCATTTTTATATACAAATGACTGCATGAAAAGCCACACGTTAGTGATGGTCAGGTCTAGATTCCAACCTCCATGTAGTTTAAGCTCAACATCAAAAAAAAAATGTTAATGGTCATTTTTTTTTTCAGTTCTAGTCTAGGCTTATTATGCTCTAGAAGCCTATTTTGTTCACGTTAAAAGAACTGAGTGCATGCCTTAATAGTTGCTAGGCTTACTTTGTATCTAAATTTATAGAAACATCTCGTATTGTACATTCTTTGCCATTACGTCTTTTATTTACACTGTTGTGCAACTCTGAAAAGTTGGAAGGATTAGGAGAAAGGTTTAATTCACTTTTACTGGTTTAATTTCCGAGTTGTGTTTTTGCAACTGACAGTTCCACATCTGTGCTCCACTTTGTTCTTTTGTGTGTCCGTATCTTTCTCGTTCTCTATATATTTTACTTTGTTCATATATGTTAAAAGTTAATCGTGTACACATCCATACAATCACTGATATGGGTTTTTTGTTTGAAGGGGAGGTTCTTTCTTCGAACGTAGTTTTTCTTAATGAATATTTGTCCGTGCGATTTTTTTTGTCTCGCTTGTGCTTTGAAAATACTCTGAAAATGTAAAAATGCAACATCCATTCTTTAGGACAGACTAAGCATGACGTGTGTTACATAAGCATATGGCATCTGTGTTGTAATTAATTTCACTACCACCTTAGAACTCATATTAATTACATTTCGATATACAAAATTTCAATCATCAGTAAGGAATTACATACCAAATATCCGTAAAAGTCTTGATACTCTTAAATGATTAATAAATTGAACAAGAGTTTAAGTTTAATAAGTTGGATAAGTTTGAAGTATTTACCTTGCAAAACACTTCTGTGATGTAGACGCGATAACAAACATTAACGTGTAATGTCACACAAGGTTTTTTATATTGTAGTAGTATTATTACATCTAGTGACTCCACCATTTCAAAACAACTGAATGTCAGTTGGTCTTATGGCATACCACTGCATCAACAAAATATTTTTGAAAAATGCCTGTTCTGGCAATGGATAAAGTCCGATAACAATTTTAATAACAATAGCTGCCCAAAAGCCTTGCGCTCGACTGTTCAACAAGTTCTAAGTTTAACAAGGTCCATGACTGGGCTAGACATACGAAACCATATATTGGTTACTTTCCGAGGTTTGATGACCGGAAGCATTATGTGAAAATTTAATCAAATGCATGTAGTTTCTGAAATACACCTTGTTTGTTAGGGACATGCTAAACTTACCATATATTATAGGTTGAAAACGAACCATATTTTGTATTAAACTCAGTCATGATAAATTTTATTTCAAAAAGTTAGATGACACAAAAGCCTTACGTAAAGGTTTAATCCAACATACATATTGGTTGCTAAGATATGAACTTACATGCAAAACTCATCTAAGGTGAGGATGTCAACAAAGGTGACACCAACACCTGAGTGAACAGAATAGCTCTCACTATTTTTCAAATGCACTAGAATTTTGAAAAGTTTGGCAATTTACATGTGTATGTCAATGTACAAATATTTACACACAATGTTTTGCAGAAAAGAATGAAATATTTGCCAGAAAGTGATATTGCGTGTTTACTTTTTTGAGTGTATATATCGGTTCAGTATTCCATATTTGGGCAATTGGACTATATGTGCCTCAAAAGTTAGTACCAATAAACCGGTATTTTACGCACTCTTATTGTAGAAACAATTAAATGTAAATAAGGAAATGAAATGCAGTGAAGTAACATGTATATGTAATATATTGGCTCTACAATTTCTTGAAATTCTCAGAGTTACTCATTCTATATGTATCAAAGTGTTTAGCGAAAGTCTCGATTTTAGTGTTCTCAGACCTCAATTGAAAGTGATGCTGCAATAATAAAAAAAGTAAAATTACTTTACACGATAAGTTTTAGTACAGATAATGTTTTAAGACTGCGTCATTATATCCACACAACTGCATGTTACGTTGATGGCAAAAATGATATGCAGCATGTCCGGTTAAAATTGTTCATTTTGAGTGTAAATCCTTTTGGGGCCTCTTGAATTATATATGAAATTTCAAAGAAAATGTAATATGCCTTAGCTTTTTTATATGCACTGGATACTATAGAGGATAAACATTTCTTAATTACATGTTAATATCAATGTACCGCAAATTTTTACATATTGGAAACGTCACATCATCATGTAAATTCCGTCTGACGGATAACCCCAATTTAGGGCCTCTTAGTCTTTAACTTCACTTGAAAGTTACATTTATACGTCAAATTATATTATATAATTGAATTTTTCCACTCTAATATATATTTAAGTCAGATTTACCTTAACCTGTAATTTAAACAACATTTTATTTTCATTATTATTTCTTATCACACGCATCCCTTTTGGGGACTCACGAAAATTTGAAATTGGGAATATCTGAGGCTGGTATCAAACCTAGTTGAATTTCATATACCCAAACAAACATTTTGATGTACATGTATGATACCATATTGTACTAAAAAATGCCTACGGACATTTTTCTCGGGGCTTTCGCCAACTGTCTAGTTAAATTCTTTGGGTAATTGTTTGGATTATCAAATTAATCAAATTATTAAATATATAAAATATTAAAGGCATCTTAATTCATATATATTCATATATATATATGAATATATATGAATTAAGATGCCTTTAATATTTTATATATTTAATAATTTGATTAATATATATATTAGAAGTAGTATGAAATTATGCGAACTAATCACCACAAGTACCGTTTAAATGAAATAGTTTCATAGAGTTTTAATAAGTTTTGCTTTTTTGTACACGTCTATCAACGTGTCGAAAATAGCAAATAAAATGTTATCAGGTTTGTATTAATTTATTGCATTTTTAAGTATTCAAAAATGCCAAATGTAACAAAATATGTTTAAATCTCCTTAAATATGCAAACAGCACATGAATTATTTCTTTTGATTGTTTTTTTATTTTCTCTTTTATGGCATGCATACATATACAAATACACACATGCCTCATATACTCGTTTAGTTTGTGACATTCTACCGATTTATCAAATAATAAAACAAAACAAGAATAATTTCTTTGAGATGCATAACATCTATACAAATATTTCTTATTCAATTTTAATTATAAAATTGTTTTGTATGTCAAAACAAGTGCCTCCACTTTGCATCATACAGTGGCGCCTGCTTCTTCATTCCCCCGTGTACGCGTTTAAGCTCGCTCATGGCTCGACCAGTTCACAATTCACGTTTCACGATTGACTAAACGTGCAGCCAATCAGAATTATCTGAAGGTTGTATCATGCACAGAACAACAACAACATGGTTTTCTAACTCCTGGTTAGATTGTGTATTAAATGTTCTTTTATAACCATGCACCATCCAAGTTTTAAAGTACACCAGATTGAGGAGATGTTATCGTCATTCCAGTATTATGTGTAGTTTAACAATACATGAATTGAATGTGCAGTAGTCCTCGTTTAATTAAGGCCCCGATGGTTTAATGGTTTAATTAATTAATTATTTATTAAATTTATATAAATTATGTAGGTAAATTTCAGAATAGATACATAGTAAGGTAATCTTTTCAGAACCACTAGTCCCCGACGTTTTTATGTTTACTTTATTCTAGACTGCACCTCAGATATATCACTCGGGAGCATAGATTTGAAAAAGTCAAATATTGTGTTGGCATGTATCTAAAGTATACCATATTACATGTACTTGTAAACTGCAAAAATATAATTGTCTAAAAAAATAAATTGAGGATAATAAAAATTGTTCGGAGACCACACTTGAATTTTAATTGTAGAAATTTATAGGAAATACCTAGTCGGGAGGTAGTTTAATAACATTAAACTTGCACAGGGCGTCTTTTAATATTTGGACGTTCAACATGTCCCTGTATCAAGTTTAATCGAATGACAGCCGTTTGCATAGTAAAATCTTCAACTTTATTGAACTGTAATATAGCAAAAGTCTCAAACATGTGATATATTGGTTTACCGTTATTCAAAATGGAACATCAATCACTTCCCCGACGCATTACACAGACTCTTCTAGGCTAGCGTAATTTAATAAAATACTATGAACAATGCAACACTAAAAGTATACAAAAAATAGTAATAAACAGCCACCAGGATATCTTTACTACCATTTCTAAGTGACTTATGAATTTCTGTTTTTGTGTGGATGGTAGTTTAAGCACCAGGGATTGAGACTTTTTGTAATGTTTTAAAATTATTTATGTACAAAAATATCGTTTTCCTCCCAAAATTCGATTGGATATATGGTGTCCAATCGGATATTAAATCGGATTTTTTAAAACTCCAATCGGACTTTTTTTCCCATATTTCGGCGTGCTGTTTTTTTTTCCAAGCGGAAAACCTGACTTTTTTATAAAATAACTAAATGATATATTTAACTCAGTTTTGTGTTGTACTTTAATTTTGTTTGAGTTTGAGATCAGTTAAGAGATAAAAATCCAAGTGGACATTTTCAAAAAAAAAAATAAAATCACATTTATTGTTGGCGGTCATAAATATGATCAATGAACACTCTTATACAAAAAAGTTTATTATATTACTCTGGGTGCGTTACAAAATTCTTTTTAGACCTTGAGCTGACAATTGACCCTGCTCCCCCCCCCCCCCCCCCAGGGGGAATTTTCAACACTGTGATTTTCTTAAACCTTATGGTAGTTGGCATTCACAGACAAAAGTTTGCAAGTTTCCGTTGGGGCTTTAACGAGTTACGGAGATTTAAAATACGTTACCATGCAAATTTTCATTTAATTCACCATTTATGTTAATTTAATATTATAAACATGCCTGTTGTATAATTAATCGTAATAAACAAGACACTTAGATATGTTTATGTATTTAAAATTGAAATTATCATATGCTCATATCATTTTAGGTGAACAGATGTTATGTATTATCCGTAACTTACGTTACTCTTTTTGAAATTACTAGAACATAGAAATATATCAACAGTGATGATTTTTTTTTAAGTTGTAAAATACTGATAATGGTCAATACACAGTTCAGTAATTAAATTTATATATAATAAAACTGTCCCTAGAGTTAACTTATTCAGTACGTCACATATGATACGTTACCTTTCCTAAATATGTGTTAAAGAAAAAATATTTAAAATTTTGGTATTACCTATATGGTTAGGATTTTAAAAAATTTATACATTGGACTATAACTAAACATCACCAGACATGAACAACATTATCAAATAAATGTATATAGATTTTATAATTCATTAGAAATGTTATTTAAATGTATATTAAGAATATATAGCTCTTTGAATGTACCAGTATGACTGCATATCATAATTATCATTAGTATAATTAAATAACATAGACTCCGCAATGCGAAGCAATATTAGTCCTAAGGTATGACCTCTGACGACTAAGTGTGACATTGAGCTTGAAGTGAAAATGGTATTCACTATACCAGGGTCGACACTCTTATTAGGGGCGGAAAAGGTTTCTAACGCTAAAAGGCAGATGGCCTTAGATTTCGGTTGTTGATGATAAATACAACTGCATTCAATAGAGTCTGGTCGAGAGGAGATACTCTTCGTAAACGATTGATCCTCCTAGCTATGTGATGTCGATCCTCCTCGCTGATTTGCTGTTTCTCCTGTGACCTCTGACAGTGACCTTGGTAACCATTAACAGCATTCTCACTACACTCCCCCAGTCCTGTTCTATAAAGTGGGTCATAAGGGCTTGGGAGGCCACAACTGGATTCCTTGCAGAATCAGACATAACAGGGATACCCTGCAGGATAATTAATATGGAGGTTTTGCCAATAACGATTATACATCTAATGCGAAGCAGACCACAAGTACTTCCTTCTTAAAACAGACGAGATTCCCCAGTGGATGGTTAATTACTATACTGAAGCAGTTATTCCATACATATCTTATAATAACAAAACTTAAGGTCATGGGATACCCTGACCCAAGGTCATAAACTTCTGGGATGCCTGGAAAAAAATACCAAATTATTAAGGCCTTGGGATACCCAGAGCAGGGACCATAATACTGACACTAATGTATGCCAGGTGTTACACATACTGCATTAGTTCATAAACTCTTGGGTTGCACGGTGAAATGTACCAAATTATTACCGTGCTGGAATACCCATACTAATGTGTACTATGGGATACTCATTCTGACCTAAACTTCTAAAACACAGTAAAGATACCTAGCAAAACATACAAATCTGAGAAACTTGGCGGACGGATGGACATAGCTTCTGCATCTTTCACAACGATAAACCTGGGATACCCAGGAAGCTGGGAAGACTTCAAACAGATGGACAGTTTCTGCGTCTATTGCTGGACTGGGCTTTGCCTCTGCTGACACATATCTAAACGAGGATCTAAAGTAAATGATCCAAGACCCGGAGTCCCTTTCCTAGGCCTCCAGCCCAAGAATCTATATTGCTTAAACCAGACAGGTCCCGCAACAGGTTCCGAAATACCAATACCCATCTGGAAGGGACTCGTGTCTCAACCCAAGTACAAAGGATGTTGTGGTTAAATAAAGGCTGTACAGCCATATCTACCATAAGTTTTAGAGACTGCAGTCTCACACTGGAGATAAGTTGACCTTGCCGCCACTTAACCAAATCCACACGTCCACTTACTGAGTAAGGGTAAGCAAGCCAAAACCAGACCAATAAGTGAGACTCTGGCACAACGTGTCCCTACTGGTCTATCCATCAGAACAGGAGACCTGAACACATCCCATAGACCCAGCCCCTCCAAGTCGATGTTTCCATAATTGTGTAAAGCCATAGTTTCAGGAGCAAGGTCCATACAGTAATTGTTGTTATAACCCAACCCTTTACCCCGAAATGTGCACAGTAAGGGTAGTGTAAACTACCAACCTCGGAATGAAGGAATTAGTAAAATACACATGAAGGACACTGATCCCCAAACAACGACACTGCAGTTTGCGACGCAGGACAAGTATTGCTCAACATATATTTGTTCCATAGTTGCTGTCATGGAGATGGACTTGATGTACATGCACTTAGGTTAAATGCAGGAGGATGGAACCCTGTTAGAGAAGGTGGTACCGAATACAATAAGGTTTCTAGTGGTGGCAACCACCAGGCCTGTATGCCCTCATGACCTAGACAAATGCCCTCATGACGTAGACTTAACAATGATAGATTGACTGTTGGTACCCAACATTATTAAAAGGCAACTGCCCAGTGTGATTGAAGGGCAGTACTCTAGCGGGCTTTTGATGTTGATGTTGAATAGGGTTGCTAGTATGAGGTCCACAAACCTTTGGGAGGAAGTGGCCTCCGAACTTCACACAAGTGGCTTGACTTTTAGTAACAATATTCCCCAATAGTGTTATTTGTCTCTGACCTTAGGTTCTCTAGAAACCAGTTGAGGTTCAAATGACTGGAAATCAAATAGGTCCTCTGTCTGGCATAAACTTGTCAATTGGTAACGGAATTCACCCATAAAAGTTTAAAGTCCCATATTTGCCATTAAAAGAGTTTGTTTTGTAAGAACTTGCCTTCAGACTGGGCAATCAAATGCACTTTACTTTACCTACTAGAGTTACATTAATTTCACTTGCAGAATATCCTATTTTGAGGCAGTTCCTATAATTGTCTTATTGAACTACCATCAATATATACATACCGTATTAAAGAAAGTCACAGTATTCCAGTCATGACCATTACTGGATACCGGCTCCATAGAAGATACATGTACATGGTATATCTACTTAAGGATACAGTTGAGATTGACAACATGTTGGATGAAGTCTATGTTGATGAATGAATCTAGTGTACATTCAAAACAATCACAGTTACAACATACAGCAGTTAACAAAATGTAAAATTTGTGTGCATAAACATGCACAAGATTTCTAAATATCATGATATGCCTGTTTCAAATTTAGCATCTTTATAGAGCTTTGTGTTGGGCAATGTCTGTATATATTATAAGTATGTCACTACAATGTGCTTAAATAACTGAATATATATATATCAATCGTTTAAAAAATGTTTGGGTGCATAGTGTTCTCGTGAAGGTGTAATCATTGACCATGTAAATTAGGTTCTAGAATGTGTTTAGAATTGAAAGCAAAATATTTAAAACAAAAAAAAAATCATTGTAAGTTTGCTATTTTTCAAAGATGAAGTATATGTTCACAATACAGAATACATGAAATTGTATATCTTATATGTTAGGTAACGTACGACGTAAATTGTAACGTAGACTGTTTTTTTAAATACATGGGTTTAAAGTTAAAATGCAAAGCTATGTTAAAACATATTTTGATTGAATTGTAGATAAGCTTTTTCTAAGTGCTACAGTATATTTAAGGTAACAGAACACAAGAGATATAGTTAGTTTGTTCGGTAACGTAAACGGTAACTTAATTTGATATATTTATACGTGTTTTAAGTTAAACCTTCAGTTTGAAATGCAAAACTATACTGTTGAGAACAGAATTATATTGTTGTTTTATTTTTCAACTGATAAAGTGTGTTTGAAAGAAAATGAAGACATACAATATAATTTGTATGTTTGGTAACGTAAAATGTAATGTAGAATTCAATGTAAGACATCTTACAAGTTAGAGGTTTGTTGATAAATAAGTATATAGTTGTATTACATGTAACTAAAGAATGTCAATATAAAATTGATAGAACATTTTTATGAAAAACATGTTTGAAGTAGGTATGATTGAAAATTAGCATATTTTGGAAGAATGACGTTACATTTTAAGAATCACTAAAAGTATGCTTTCCCTTAACTTATACTAGCAATCTATATATCATTGTTTTTGCTGAACTTTGAACTTTTTAATAGTAACTTCAATTTCTAATTACCTGGTCATCTAAATTTGCAATAAGAACTTCATGCCAAAAATGTTTTTTTTTAGGGTAACGTATCTTTTTCCGATATTTTTCTTCTTTAACATCACATTTTAGATATTGAAATTTAATCAAATTGCAGCATCTAGTATACACCTTGTAATAAAATATGCAAACTTGAAATGATTTACTAGCATAATGGTACCATTTGTCTGTAAAAATTGATGAAAAAATTACTGGTTTTGAGGGTAACGTATTTTAAAGTGTTGTTACGGAGAAAAGCCCCACTCGCCAGTTGCAAACTTTATGCCAAAATGTTCACCACACATTGGAGTTTCAAAAAAATATGGTCCACAAAATTCCCCCTGGGGGTGGGGGGGGGGGGGGGGGGGCAAAACCCCTTCTGGCTCATAGTCTATTTTCTTTTAATCTAAAAATCCAATTTGATTGTTTTCCAATTTTAAATGCCTGATTTGTTTCCAACTTAAAAACTGGTAAAATATCATGCTTAAAATTGGGACTTTTTTCCCAACTTTTAATGTGTACATATATTCTAATGCCAAAATGCGACTTTTCTCAAATATAAATATCAAGATTGTTGCATATGTTTTGCGTCTAAAACATTACCAAGTATGTTTCTCTTAGATAAATAAGCAAATGAATTTACCATTTTCTGTCCTCACTTTTAAACTGTATTAATATAAAATTACTGGACAGTTAGCCATGGAATATTGTCTCCAAGAAAGAAAGCAAATATGTTAATTTCAATAATATAATATGGCTTAACATTTTATCCAAATAAATGAATAAATGAAAAAAAAGCAGCTGATACTGCTGCTGATGAAGAATGGTAATAACAAAAAGGAATTCTAATGACTGAATGATATGTTGGACAATAAAAAACTAATGATGCCTGATAATCATAAAGATGAGTTATAACAATGACGATGTTGATTTATACTTATAATGATGGCTGATGATAATAATGGTTTATAATGGATAAGACAAATTAAGACTGATGATTGGTGGATATTAATGATGATTGAATGAACGATAATGATTACTGATGAATGATGATGAGCATGATGTCATGAATATTGATGTATGACGATGACAAGTGATGATGATAATTGGTGAAAGTTGGATAAATAAAAATGATAACTGCTGATAATAATAACGATAACCATGATGATGACTTATAATAATGATTAATAGTTCCGATAATTGATGTATTAATACCATGAATAAATGCTGAGTAATGTTAATGGTGATAAATTAAAGATGACAAGGAATAATAATCATTCAAATGATGCTGAATTATAATAATGAACAAAAGATAATGAATTGTGATAATGAATGAATGATGATCAATGAATTACTTTTAATCAATGAAAGAATACGAAAATGGATAAATGTAGATGATGATAAAGCATAATGACTAATGATTAAATTAGTGAAACGCTCGTAGAAATTAACCATAGCTTTAGATTTCATAGTGAAAACCTCAAAACGCTGATTATAGCATATATTTTAATGAAATGCAGCATAAAATAGATGAATAGATGAATATATGAATTTGGTTTTGCTCCCGTGATTTTATGTGAGACATGTACCGATGATGAAATATATCAAATGTGTAAGTGTGCTACACTGCCAGATTTATCGATAATATTAAACTAAACAAACGGGGTGCAAATATTCATAACGTTTGATT